>NW_026652276.1:93847360-93936582 GCF_009828535.3 Hylobates moloch
GGGGGAAAAGGCGCAAGCCCCCGGGAGAGAGCTTGTGGGGGGGTGAAAGAATGCCCCCCTGCCCCCCCCCCGGGGGGAAAGGGGGGCCCCCCCCTAAAAAAAAAAAAAAAAAAAAAAGTAGTTATTTACTCTCATTGGTCAGAGGGACAGCAGAGGCTTGGATGTGCTAGACTGGGCTTGGCCAGAGAGGCTCTGATCCACACATCTCTTGTCTTCCTCCTGAGACAGTGGGCTGGCCAGGCATGCTCTGCTCATGATGATGGCAGAAGGAACAGAGAACAAGTGCAAAGGCGTGGGTGCTCTTGAAGCCTAGGTGCACCATCACACCCACTTCATTCCACTGGGCAAATAAGTCTCATGGGTAAATGCAAAGCCAGGGTGTGGAGAAACAGATCCCATCCCTTTCATGGAACAACTGCAAAGTCAACAGCAAAGGGCATGGATACGGGGAGGGCAGAGATGCAGTCTGTAATGGTGGGCAAAGGGGAGAGAGGCAGGCATGAAGATGGCAGCTGGGGGTTCATTTGCAAGCATGGATTTGCCTGGTTACCTCCGGTTCTCTGCTCCCTTCTTTCTGGTTCTTTCTTTTTCTGGTTACTGGGCTATAAATTCGCAGAGCAGGACTTGATGACATCCTCCTTATGGCCAGTCTTGGCACCCCAATGGGCAGCTGTTCAGGCAGTCCACAGATATTTACTGTGGACCTTCTGGGTGCTAGGTTCTGTGGAACAGGAGGACAATTCGTCATTCCTTTATTGGTTCAATTATTTAGTATTCCCTAAGTGTGTGGATGACCAAAGGAAGGAAAGATGGGGTCTTAAGTTTTAAATTATTTTAAACACTCTCAGGGCCGGGCATGGTGGCTTATGCCTATAATCCCAGCACTTTGGGAGGCCGAGGCAGGTGGATCACTTGAGTTCAGGAGTTGGTGACCAGCCTGGCCAACATGGCGAAAACCCATCTCCACTAAAACTACAAAAATTAGCCGGGGGTGGTGGTGCTGGCCTGTAATCCCAGATACTTGGGAGGCTGGGCCGGAGAATCGCTTCAACCTTGGAGACGGAGGTTGCAGTGAGCGGAGATCACGTCACTGCACTCCGGCTTCGGTGAAAGAACGAGGCTCTGTCTCAAAAACAAAATGAAACAAAACAACAACCCCCAAACTCTCAGTATCTGAAAACGCCTCTAATTTATTTATTTACTAATCTCTTTCTCTTTTTTTCATACCCTGTGACATAGAAGGCAACGGCCTCTAATTTCTTTTTTATTTTTTATTATTATACTTTAAGTTCTCGGGTACATGTGCACAACGTGCAGGTTTATTACATATGTATACATGCGCCATGTTGGTGTGCTGCACCCATTAACTGGTCATTTACATTAGGTATATCTCCTAAAAACAAAAACAAATACAACCCCAAAACTTGGTGTTTGTGGAAATTGGGAGGTGGGGAAAATCAATCTAATTTCAAATTTAAACCTTCAGACTTTTCCAAGGAAGGTTAACATGGCTTCCTCGATTTACCACTTACTCTGAGACTTTCCACTTAAAATATCCTGCCCCCCTACTGTGCATATTCCCAGAAAACATAGTTCCGGTTTTCATGCTGTCTCTACAACGTCTCTCTGACTTGCACTTGTATTCTGAGACCCAGCATAGCTCAAGTCAGATAAGGCTCAAACCCTGGACTTCACAAGCCCAGAGCCGGGAGGTCACGGTGTAAAAATGCTCTCTGCCCAGGTCCACGCTGGGTACAACACATTTGCACCAGAACCCGGCTGCAGCCCCCCAAATGCAACCCAGGTAACTCTCCATTCCCCACAGGCCTCTATTCAGTGTAGAGTCATGTTATCAGAAACCATCCATTACATGACAGTGAAAAATAATGTCAACGTTGGATTCTTTTATCTTAAAATATTAAAGGAGAAAAAATTGTAATCAATAACAGACCTTTAAAAAAATCAATAACAAAAACCTTCATTTTTGCTTCCCTGTGTGAAAAGAAGTCTCCTATTTTCCTACCTGCCAGCTCACCTTCCTTTCCCAGACTTGCCTGGGCTCTCAGCCATCAGTAGTTCTTCCCCCCATCAGCAATGGTGGCTGGCTTCCCCACCCTCCCCCTGGCCTGCTGGGCAGCTCTAGGAAGGCTGGAGGACTCACTCGACGCTCCCTGCTCCTCTCCTTCCTCATCCCCGAGAGTCCTCCTGGGAAGGGTTGTTCTCCCATCACTCTGACCCACTCCACCCTCCCCACCCTGCCCCCTTGAAATCCTCCAGGGAAACTTATGGCTAATAAAATTCCTCGCCTTGGCACATTGATCAAGGGCTGGTTGGGAGCCCTGAGTGTGTTTGGTGCTTTGGATTAACCGTAAACACCCCGCAGTAAATTCAGCTCCGGGATTTGTATCTGAGTGTTGCAAGGAGCAGGTAATATATTCCAGGGATGACACCCTGTTTTCTGAGCATCATTCGGAAGATTTTCACATGGCTTCCAATCTGTTCACCTCTGGCTTTGCAGCCCCATGTGGCTCCCTGGCGGGAAATTGACTGGGAGAAGTGAGTCAATAAATCAGGGATGGTGCACAACATTTGTGTTTACTCCACTTAAACCGATATTTACTGGGGAGTCCACCTCCCGGGGCCCCTGCCTCCTCTCACACAAGGGTGGATCTTTAAATGTCACTCACACAGGGCGAAACACTTAGGATCCTCATCATGAGAAAGGATAATTGGACGGAGCAGATGGGGAAATTTCCCAAAGCAAATTCCTCAGTCCATTACATATTTTATCGATTGGACCCAGGGGTTCTCTGCCTCTCTGCCAGAACCCGGGGAGGGGCTCGTTTTTCCTGCTTTTAGACTTCCCCAAGTCACGGTCATCATCCTTCTGGATTAGCAAGCAGGCTGGCGGCCCTGTTCCTCATTTTCCTCCTCCTGAAGGCTGAGGACACAGGTCCCATTACAGGGGCTACTGGCCCACAGAAAAATAATTTGCCCCCACTGATAGAAAATGAAAAGGGGGCTTTAGAGGCTGGCTGCCCAGAGAATTGGAGGCATCCACTGTGTCCCTGGGGGTCACTGGTCACCTCTGCACCATTCATCTTGCTGACAGACCCCAGCTAGGGTGTCTACGTAGGCTGAGCCCACACGCCCAGGGAATTGTACAATTTCAGATCTGTTCGCTTGCAGGCTCTGCTGCGGGGAAGAGGGAAGGCTGGGGCTACAGAAATGGGGCTAGAGAGATTGTGCTGCCTCTTGTGAGGCAGAGTTCAGATTCTCAGGGCTTCTCTTGGACGAGAGGGTCCTTCCCTAAGTGCAGGGGAAATGTATCCCAACACCCGGCCACACAACACAGGGGCTGACACAGAGACCCCAAGCTAGACCTTGACCTCCGCTGCCCCTGAAAAAGCTCGCCCGAATGCAAAGACAAACAAAAGGAATTGATTGTTGGCTTTTGAACTTCTTAAGGTCCTTTCCAAGCATTATATTGACTGTACGTGACTTTTACTTTGCAGAACTTTAGTTTTTAGAATCTGAACTCCAGTGAAATGTTGGCTGGGTGTGGTGGCTCACGCCTATAATCCCAGCACTTTGGAAGGCCGAAGCAGGAGGATTGCTTGAGCCCAGGAGTCAGAGAACAGCCTGAGTAACATAGCGAAATGTGATCTCTACAAAAAAAACAAAAGCAAAGCCCACACATACATAAATTAGCCAGGTGTGGTGGCACATGCTTGTAATCCCAGCTACTTGGGCGGCTGAAATGAGAACACTGAAGCCCAGGAGTTTGAGGCTGCAGTGAGCTATGATTGCACCACTGCACTCCAGCCTGGGTGAGAGAGCAAAACCCTGTCTCAAAAAAAAAAAAGGGAGAGAGAGAGACAGAGACAGAGAGAAAAGTGTGACTTTACTGTACTGATTATTAGTTAGCAGCAAAGTCGCCTCAAGCAGTGCCCTGGTTTGGGAAATGTGGGAGAATAGCTTATGATATCCTCAACCTATCCCCCACTCCCTAATCCCCCACCCCCACCAGCGAGTGTGCTTTGGAGGCCTCTGATCAGGGCCAACAAACGACTCCAGGTGTCAGCAACAGGGGAGGAGGCAGGTGGGGGGGTCTGGTGGGAGCTGCCAACTTACTGGGATTTCCACCATCAGCCTGACAACTCTGCTATGTGCAAAAGCCTTTGAAACATTCGATAACACCTGTGTCATGGCTTAAATGGTGTCCCCTCAAAGGGGAAGTTGAAGTTCTAACCTCCAGTATGTGTGCACGTGATTTTATTTGGAAACAGGGTCTTGCAGATGTCATCGGGATAAGATGAGGTCACACTGCTTTGGGGCAGGCCCTAAATCCGATGACTGGTGTTCTTATGAGAAGAAGAAAATTTGGACACAGGGACACACAGGGAGAATTCCAGGTAGAGAAGGAGGCAGAGATGGGAGTGATGGGTCTACAAGCCAAGGAACTCCCATGACAGCAATTACTGGAAGCCAGGAGAGAGCCATGAAACAGCTCCTCCCTCAGAGCCTGCAGGAGGAACCGACCCTGCCAGCACCTTGATTTTGGGCTTCTGGCCTCCAGAACTATGAGAGAAGAAGTTTCTGTTAAGCCACAGCCCCTGGTAAATTGTTTCAGCAGCCCCAGAAACTGATACAACCTTCCTCTGGGGAATTCCGGCCCCCATGCATTGGGGGCAGATAGACTCAGAGAATATTGGGAAGGTGATCTGGGGGTACCTGTCCAGATGTCATGTTTTCCTACCTTCTGACCCTGTGGTTCCTCTATTAGGAGTTTATCCTACAGATGGATTCACAGAGATACTCAGAAGCATTTCACAGCATCTTCTTTCCAGCATTGTAGAAATTAGCAAAACAACCCCAAGTCCATAGGAATGTGCCTAAATAACGATGATATGTTCACTCTGTGGAATACTATGCAGTCATGAAAAAGAATAAGAAAGTTATTTCTGTGCCAATATGGAACAATATCCAAGACATATTGTTAAGTAATAAAAAAAACTCACATAAAACAAAAAACAAGGTACCAGAGTACAGTATGTTAACCATTACTTTGAAACTAAAATGATTATACACAATAGATTTGTGTTGTTTCTAGTCGCTATGTTCTATAAAGTCACTATGAACACTGAATTAGCAAATCCTGAACCATTGCTCCTTGGGGAAATACAGGATTATGTTCTTTCAAGCCTCTGGTCACATTTTTATCAACCCAACAATACATAACCCCGCTTTATGTGTGTTTCTCTTTAATGGCACCTTATTTCATAGATATTGTTGGTTCATTCACACTGAACTCATGGCCAGCAACACTATAACTCACGCCTGAACAAAGCTTCTCTAACACAAATAATTTCTCCGTGGGGCACATCACAGCCTTTCTGTGCGTAGGACCCTAGACAGCACTTCAATGCTATGCTTGAGGGGCATTTACACAGCAAAATCGCTGACACGAAGCATGAAAATAAGAAAAATGTGGCATTAAACAGGCCTCAAAAAGGACATTGAACAAGAAGGCAGGGTGTCACCTTGCTCAGCCTCAGTTGGGACCGTATATGGAGGATGACTCAAATCTTTCGTTTCTTTGTGCATGTTTGCAATTGACCTGGAAAACCCTAAGAGCATTAATTTCGGGGTTACAAATAAATGTTAGCGAGTAGGTGAATTCCCAAGTACGAAATCCACAAACATGAAAGAGAGACTGTATGTGCCCATGTGTATAAGCAGGACGTGAAGGCATAGTTACAGGTATAGACAGCTCTTCTGGAAGGACACACACATTGGTAACAGTCTCTGTTTCCTTGGGCAGAAGGAAAAGGGGACGGGAGAAGGGGGTGACTTACCTCTTACTGTATTTCCCCTTTTGTACTGCTTGAAATTTTTACTCTGTGCAAGCAATACCTAACTTTTTAAAACCTAAATGTTTTAGGCTGGGCACAGTGGCTCATGCCTGTAATCCCAGCACTTTGGGAGGCCAAGGCAGGTGGATCACCTGAGGCCAGGAGTTCAAGACCAGCCTGGACAACATGGTAAAACCCTGTCTCTACTAGAAATACAAAAATTAGCTGGGTGTGGTGGCGGGTGCCTGTAATTCCAGCTACTCAGGAGGCTGAGGCAGGAGAATCGCTTGAAGCTGGGAGGTGGAAGTTGCAGTGAGCCAAGATCGTGCCACTGCGCTCCAGCCTGGGTGATAAGAGTGAAACTTCATCTCAAAACAAAACAAAACAAATAAAACCTAAATTTTTTTAAAAAGTTCTTGCATTTTACAGTTGGTCATATTCTCACTTTATGAGCTGATTTTCAGCTTGCACAGTTTGAAGATGACTTTGGTGATTGTTAAATGAAAAAGAAAAAACCAATTTCTTGCAAGTCGCTAGCTGCAGGGGGTGGGGAGTTCCGGGTGGATCAAGGGGACATTCCTTGGTGAGAATAGCACTCAAGTCATCCGTCTCGTGACACTGTCCCTGTTCAGCTTGATAACTCGTAGCTCCACACATGTTCCAGATGGTGCCTTGTGTTGGGTGACCCTGGGTGCTGTCTCATCTGGCGTTGCTAGCTGTCTCCTGCTAGCTGCAGGCCTATGGACCATACCCTTCCCCAGCTTGCACTAGTGGATCCTGGGCGAGAAGTGTTGACTCCATCCCCAGAACCTAAGAGCCTAAGAGCATCTTTACTTTCAAAGTCTTGCATTTCCGTCATCTTATCTCATGCTCAACCGAAGTGAGGGAGGGAGAGAGGACTGCTGTGACTGTCCCCATTTGACAGATAGGGAAACCGAGGCAGGGTGGTTTAGACAGGCTATTGGTGTCAGTGTGAGGGCTTCCACCCGGGTCTCCTGGCTATGACTTTGTACTGTCTCTACAGGGTCCTAAATGGTACTGGCAAACCAGAGACTAAGGCAAGAACTCATGGAGTTGGAATTCTTTTTAAGGTTGTCTTAACCTTTCCTCTGCTGCAGAATATCCTCCAGCAAGCAGCAGAGTGAGCCTTGTAAAACATAAATCAGATCGTGCACTGCTCTGCTCTGAACCCCTCCACGGTTCCTGTCTCACCCAGTCAAGGCCAAAGTCCTTGCCGCATGCTTCAGTGTCCCCATAGCCTGTCCCCATTGTGTGGTCTGACCTCATCTGTCCTCTCTTAACTTTACTGCCCCGTCACTCCCCAGACACCTGGTCTCCTTGCTGCTCCTCAGCAGGCCTCAGACTGCACTTTCAGTTCCTGGTCCCTGGAGCTCCCTCCCCAGATCCCTGCGTGGCTGCGTGGCTGTGGGCTGCAGGGCTCTCTCTCCAAATGTCACCTCTCTGTGAAGGCTTCTTCCAAGTCTTCACCTGGTTGTCACTATTAGGTCATTCTCTTTACAGTGTTTCAGTGAACTGAGCAATTGTTTTCTGTGTGTTCTGCATGTTAATATTTAAGTGCAGTGGGCCACACCTGTAATCCCAGCTCTTTGGGAGGCTGAGCAGGGAAGATCACTTGAACCCAGAAGTTTGAGATCAGCCTGGGCAACATAGCAAGACTCTGTCTCTATAAAAAAATTTTTTTAATAAATAAAAAAATAGACATTTGTACTAAGTTTCCAGAATGCAAACTCCATACACAAATCTCAGTGCATTTAGTCCAGCTAAGTCAAAAAGCAAAACACAAAAACAAACAACAAACAAACAAACAAACAAAAACAAATAGTGCATTCTGAATTGGTAGCCGCGAGCCTTTGGAAGTAATTTTTTAGAAGACAGGACAGCCTAAGAAAACTAATTTTCTTAAGCCAGGCATGCTAGCTCATGCCTATAATTCTAGCAACCTGGGAGGCTGAGTCAGGAGGATCTCTTGAGGTCAGGAGCTCGAGACCAGCCTGAGCAACAGAGCGAGGCCATGTCAATCAATCAACTGACTGATTCATAAATAAATAATTAAAAAAATGAAAATTTCAAAAAACAAATGTCACCTGTCAGCAAGGCCCTCCCAACCAGGCTCATTAACTCTGAAAAACCACCCTGCACTCCTCATCTGCTTCCTGGCAGTGTCCTTCTAGAATTCAATACCACAGACTTATTATTTCATTTCTCTCTCTCTCTTCCATCACCGGGATCAGAGTGTCAGCTCCATGGACACAGGCGTTTGTATGTCTTTTGTTCGCTTTTGTATAAGTAACTCAGACAAGAGGACTCTATACGTATTTGTCAATTTGGGTCTGGTTCTCCTGGGACACGGACAGAAGCGCCTTGCAGCTTCTGAGTGTGTCTGGGTACCATGGGGACAGAGTCAATAGCAGGTTGGTGACAGTTGCTCCTTTCCCCTCTTCTCTCCCTGAACAGCATTAATGGGTCTGGCCTGTGACCCCACATTTGTTGTGACGATTTTTCCCCCTGCTTCCACCCTTGGGCACTCAGTCTCTGTTTCTGAGACCAGCTGCGAGTTTGTAGCGGTGTTACCAGATGTAACTAGTCACCTTTTTTTTTTTTGAGACAGAATTTCTCTCTTGTGGCCCAGGCTGGAGTACAGTGGTACTATCTCGGCTCACTGCAACCTCCGCCTCCCTGGTTCAAACAATTCTCCTGCCTCAGCCTCCCAAGTAGCTGGGACTACATGCACGTGCCACCATGCCTGGCTAATTTTTGTATTTTTAGTAGAGATGGGGTTTTGCCATGTTGGCCAGGCTGGTCTCGAACTCCTGATCGCAAGTGATCCACTTGCCTTGGCCTCCCAAAGTGCTGGTATTGCAGGCATGAGCCACCGTGCCTGGCCTGTAACCAGTTACCTTTGAAGCGGTTCAAAGGTTAAAACTTCCGAGGGCTGCCAGTTATCGTCCTGGTGAGTGCCCCTTCCTGGGTCCAATTCCAAGGGCTCCACTGCAGGCTCCGGTATGTTCAGACGCAGTTCCTGGAGGAGTGGCCCTACTGGCTCTGAGCTGGGAACCCGCCACGATGTGCAAAGTCGAGATGCAAAGACAGCTCAGGTCACACATCCTGCCTGACTCCAGATTGCACGTCACCGTTTATTTCTGTGGCCCGTGCCAGAAAATGAGATATGTGCCATATGCTTGCTTACTTGTGAAGACTCAGGGATTCTACATACATTGCTGGCGTTCACATGCATAGGGAGGTGTGATCGTCGCTGACATTGGAGCTTCCGTGTCTGTGCGCCAGGAGGCTCCGGGATCTTTCCCGGCCACATCCAGCACTCACATATGGTGTTGGAGGTGCTGTAATTCTAGACACAGAGCATATGTCCTCGGAGCAGACAGGTGCTAAATTAATTCTAAACGCCAGTTGTAAGTTTCTTGCCGAGATGCTCCCTCCCTGTATAAATAGCGTCTGTGCTGCATTTTCCTACAGCAGGCTCCACGGAAGCCCAGATAACCTGATTTCAGCTTTATTTTATAGTACTGAACATTCTTCAAAATAGCCCATCTCCATAAAGGGAAATTGGGGGGAAATGATGATATGCTAAGCCGAGGGACATTCACTAAGTCTAACTGGGTGTTCTCTCCTCTTGTTTCAATAGTGGGCATCTTGATCCCTGAACCCTGAAGGATGCTCTTTGGAATCTTTTTTTTTTTTTTTTTTTTTTTTGAGACAGGGTCTTGCTTTGTTGCCCAGGCTGGAGTGCAGTGGTGCAATCATAGCTGACTGTGGCCTTGACTGTGGCCTCAACCTCCTGGGGTTAAGCAATCCTTCTGCTCAGCCTTCCAAGTAACTGGGACCACAGGCACATGCCACCATGCCTGGCTACATTTTTGACTTTTTGTAGAGATGGGGGTCCCACTATGTTGCCCAGACTGGTTTCTAACTCATGGGCTCAAGCGATCCTCCCACCCTGGCCTTCCAAAGCGCCAAATCTAAGGAGCAAAATCTCACTGTGTTTCTTTCATTCTGTTCTCTGGGAGAGGCTGTGTCCCCACTGAAACCTGGAGTCTGGGCTTCTTAGATGAGTCCTACCTCTTCTTCTGCTGCTGTAGGTGTGCTCCATATTTATACTGGCCCCATGAGTCATATTGGGGGCTCCTCTATGAACTTGGAAGACACCAGTTTTGGGATCAGAACAAACTAGAGTCCTGGCCTGAGGATGCCAAAATGAGATGGAAAATGACTCTGTGTGTGTGTGTGTGTGTGTGTTTAGAGGAGTGTGGGACAGAGGGGCAGGCTGAGTCTCAAGGCTTAGCCCCCCTCCTCCCCTCTCCCCGCCTCCTGTTCCAGCCTCTAATTCACCACTCATCTTCCCCAGGATGGGATCAGCCAGGACCATGGTTTGTCCATGTGGATATGTTGTGGGAGTTAGAAAAAAGCACTCTTCTGGTTGGACACAGCTCTGTGGATGCTTAGCCTAGCAAGTGGGCAATGCTTTCTGCAAAGGAAAAGTCTCTCCTTCCTCTTGGCAGATGCAGCTTCATGCAGGAACAAAGAGCTCAGTGAATGGAGAACAGGCTGGATTTCAGCTCCTACTCACCTTCTTAGCTGGATGCCTTTGTGCAGTGCACAACTTGGACAAGAGTCTAAGGTGCGCCAGGGAACATATTACCTTCCTCTGAGTTTAAAAGAGACATTTCCTACTTGCTGCAGGCCTTTGCAGCAAATTATTTTCTCCAAGAAATGACAGCAACAGTATCTCCCATTTCATATAACTTTACAAGGACACTCCTTTCCTGTGGAGATAGGGTCTACATTCCATGCCCTTGAATCTGGAAAGTGTGTGTGATTATGGCAGAAGTGATGTGTTGTGACTCCTAAGGCTGGGTCATAAACAGTGTAAACCTTGCCCTTGGTTCTCTGAGGGGCTCACTCTTGAAACCCAGCTGACATGTTTCAAGGAAGCCCAACTAGCCTGTGTGGAGAGACCATAGGGAGAGGCCACCTGTGGTGTCCCAGCTGACAGACAGCACCAACTGCCAGACAGGCAGGTAAAGAGGCTTCTGGCTCCTTCCTGCCCCAGCCATGGAGTTGGACTCACCCTTCAAGTCTACCCAACTGAGGCCCTAAATATTGTAGGGCAGAGACAAGCCAGTCTGCTGTGCTTTGTGCAAATTCCTGGCTCATGGGTCCGTGAACACAATAACATGGTTCTTTTGTGACAGTAAGTTCAGAGTTTTAAAAATGACGCAGCAGCAGTGAACAGGACAGCCTTCAAAACCCACTGCTCCCTCCTTCAAGAAGTCCTTCCTGATGCCTAGGTTATGTCAAAATATTCCTTTTTCATTTTTTTAATTAACTTTTTTTTAATTTTTATTTTTTGAGATACTGTCTTGCTGTCACCCAGGCTGGAGTGCAGTGATGCAATCATAGCTCACTGCAGCCTCCAACTCCTGAGCCCAAGCAATCCTCCTGCTTTAGCCTCCCGAGGAGCTGGAACTACAGATACACGCCATCACACTTGGCTAATTTTTAAATTTTTTGTAGATATGAGGACTCTCTATGCTGCCCAGGCTGGTCTTGAACTCTTGGCCTCGAGCAATCCTCTTGCCTTGGCCTCCCAAAGTGCTGGGATTATAGGTGTGAGCCACCATGCCCAGCCAAAATACCCCTTTTCTGTAGCCTCCCTAATCCCTTCAACTAGGTGACCAGGTCACAGCCCTTTTCACTGTGCACTGTCTCACTGAGTCCCCACGTCACTCTGTGAGTGGCTGTTACTATCCCATTTTACAGACGAGGGAATGGAAGCTCAGGCTGGGGGCGTTCCCAAGGTCCACAGGTGCTGAGTGGCAGGGCCGGCCTCACAGCTGCTGTGATGCATAAAGTGAGATGCGTGAAATCCTCCAGTGCCCGAGTCCTGGCCCTTCCCACTGGCACCTGTGGAGCTCTTGGTGAAGACCCCTGACAGAAGAGCATGAAGCCTACAGCCCCTCCTGAATGTAGCACCCCTCCTGTGAGGTTTGATCTCCTCCTGCTCCAGAGCTGCCCGATGCCAGTGAGGAGAAGGAGAAATGGATCTGCCACGTCAAAGCCCTCCACAAACGATCAACACAGCCAGAAGGTGGGTTTCCAGCCACGGAACAGCAAGCCGAGAACATGGCTCCCACACGTGGCTGAAGGGCTGGGACCTTCTGGTCTCTCGGGACAGCTGGTTCCAGGCAAGGCCGGAGCACCATGAGAGAGGCCAGGTAGGAACAAATGGGGAAGGGAAACGTGGTGACGTTGGACAGGTGCAAAGCCTGGGGCTGCTGGGCCGTTGAGGCCTTGCAGATCCCCGAGAGACACTGCCCCATTTTCAGGCTCCTCTGGGTGGCCAGGCTGAGAAATTAGAAACCCGGCCTTGGCTGGCAACTTCAGTCTCTGAGCTACTACAGGGTCCTTCCTGGCTGGGAAATGCATGTATCTGTGGACTAGGCTTGGGAGCCTTAAGGTGGAGCCTCAGGCAGAACCGTCCCTTGGACAATGAAATCCTTTTTTTCCTTAACACATCCCTTTTGTTTTTGTTTGTTTGTTCTGTTTTATTTTGAGATGGAATCTTGCTCTGTCACTCATACTGGAGTGTGAGGGTGCCATCTCTGCTCACTGCAACCTTCACCTCCCGGGTCCAAGCAATTCTTGTGCCTCAGCCTCCCAAGTAGCTGGGAATACCGGTGCCTGCCACCACGCCTGGCTAATTTTTGTATTTTTAGTAGTGACGGGGTTTCACCATATTGCCCAGGCTGGTCTTGAACTCCTGACCTTAGGTGATCCACCCACCTCGGCCTCTCAAAGTGCTGGGATGACAGGCATGAGCCACCGTGCCCTGCCTAACATATCCCTTGTGTATATTGACTTTCAATGTCTTAAGTGGCTTGCATGTTTTTTATAAAGTCACACAATACAGCAATACACTGTAAGAAAAAATTGCAAACAGAGCACAAAATAAAAAGTTAAGGCCAGGCCCATTGGCTCACACCTGTAATTTCAACACTTTGGGAGGCTGAGGTGGGAGGAATGCTTGAAGCCAGGAGTTCAAGTCCAGCCTAGACAACCAAAAACAACCCCATCTCTACAAAAAAATAGAAAATTAACCAGGCATGGCAGCACACACCTGTAGTCCCAGTTACTCGGGAGGCTGAGGCAGGAGGATTGCTTGAGCCCAGGAGGTGGAGGCTGCAGTGAGCTATAATTATACCACTGCATTCCAGCCTTGGTGACAGAGCAAGACCCCGTCTCGTAATAACAACAACAAAAAGAATAAAAAGCTTAAATTCCGGCCGGGCATGGTGGCTCACGCCTGTAATCCCAGCACTTTGGGAGGCCGAGGCGGGCAGATCACAAGGTCAGGAGATCGAGACCATCCTGGCTAACACAGTGAAACCCCATCTCTACTAAAAAATACAAAAAATTAGCCAGGCGTGGTGGCAGGCGCCTGTAGTCCCAGCTACTTGGGAGGCTGAGGCAGGAGAATGGCGTGAACCTGGGAGGTGGAGCTTGCAGTGAGCTGAGGTAGCACCACTGCACTCCAGCCTGGGCCACAGAGCGAGACTCTGTCTCAAACAAAACAAAACAAAACAGCTTAAATTCCTCCCATATTCCCACTTTCCCTTTATAGAGACAATCTATAATATTTTAATCTGCACCGTATAGTCTTTTTTCTATGATTTTGCATAGGTATATGCACACATATGTGTACGTTCAGATAAAGGGTTTTATGTAAGTCCAATTATACTATTTGCATTCTCATAACTTTTTTTTTCACTGAACTTTTATTTATTGTCTTGGAGGCTGTTCTTTGTTTTCACGGACAGCTACAAAGCTCACTCTCTTTATAGCTGTATAGTTTTCCATAACATGATTGCATTGTGATTGATTTAACCAAATCCTCCTTGGAAATGGATTAGATAGTTTCTAGTGTTTTGCTATTACCATTGCTCCAAATTGACATCTTTCTACTTACTCCTTTGCATATTCATGCAAATGTTTCTTTTCTTTTTTTTAAATTTTACTTTAAGTTCTGGGATACATGTGCAGAATATGCGGGTTTGTTACATAGGTATACATGTGCCATGGTGGTTTGTTGCACCTATCAACCCATCATCTAGATTTTAAGCCCTGCATGCATTAGGTATTTGTCCTAATGCTCTTCCTCCCCTTGGCGCCCCACCCACCAACAGGCCCCAGTGTGTGATGTTCCCCTCCCTGTGTCCATGTGCTCTCATCGCTCAACTCCCACTAATGAGTGAGAACATGCGGTGTTTGGTTTTCTGTTCCTCTGTTAGTTTGCTGAGAATGATGGCTTCCAGCTTCATCCATGTCCCTGCAAAGGACATGAACTCATTCTTTTTTTATGGCTACATCATGCAAATATTTCTACAAAAGAGGCTGAATTGGCGTCGCGAGGCTAAGGGTGTGTGCATTTAAATTTTTATAAAACCAACAAGTTGTCCTCTCCAGACGCCGTGCTGATAAACACCTCCTCCCATTCTGTAGGAGAGTGCCTCGCACTCCACACTGTCCAGCCTCACACGTTCTCAACCTTTTCACTCTTTCCTGGTCTAATGGGCCCAAGTTATGTCCCTGTTATTGCCGTTTGCAGTTCCCTATTTAATTGCTTAGGCTGAGCATAATTTCTTGAGTTTATTGGCCACTCGTATTGCATCGATGACAGCACCTCTTCGTGCCTGTATTAATTAGAGTGCTTTGGAGAGCAAGGAACAAAAAACCATGACTCAACTGGCTTGGACAATAAGAAATGTATCTCCTTTTTTTTTTTTTTTTTTTGTTAGATACAAGGTCTCACTCTGTTACTTGGGCTGCAGTGCAGTGCCACGATCATAGCTCACTGCAGCCTTGACCTCCTGGGCTCAAGTGATCCTCCTGCCTCAGCCTCCCAAGTACCTGAGACTACAGGTATGCACCACCAAGCCTGGCTAATTTTATTATTTTTTGTAGAAATGGGGTCTCACTCTGTTACCCAGGCTGGTCTGGAACTCCAGGGTTCAAGCAATCCCTACACCTCGGCTGCCCAAAGTGCTGGGATTACAGGTGTGAGTCACCACACCCAGCCTCAGTGTCTTCATTTTTTTGGAGATGGGGTCTTGCTCTGTTGCCCAGGTTGGAGTGCAGTGGCGTGATCTCAGCTCACTGCAGCCTGTGCCTCCTAGGTTCAAGCGATTCTCCTGCCTCAGTCGCCTGAGTAGCTGGGACTACAAGTGTGCGCCACCATGCTCGGCTAATTTTTGTATTTTTAGATAGAGACAGGGTTTCACCATGTTGGCCAGGCTGGTCTTAAACTCTGGACCTCAAGTGATCCTCCTGCCTTGGCCTCCCAAAGTACTGGGATTACAGGTGTGAGCCACTGCACCCAGCATCAGTATCTCTTTTTAAGAATGAGGACAGGCTTTCCTTGCCACCCTCTATACACCCAGCAGAGGGACAAGACAACATCACTGTCTATGACCCAACCTATCCCACTGTGGTGGCCACGGTGAACCCAGACTCCCCAGCACAGGATCTGGGCACTCCCTTGAGGCAAGCATCTGCAACGCACTGAGGACCTGAGAAACCGGGGCTCCCCTGGGGTGGGGAGGGAGGAACGGCCGCGGCCATCAGTAATAAACCTGCTCGCTACCACGGCTGTGGCATTTTTCTGTGGCATTGTTTGTCTTTTTCTTTTTGATTTGTGGGAGCTGTTTATATATATTTGAAAGGAAATATATATTCCTTTCGAAATATGTATGTTGGATCATATACATTTTTCTTTGGTAAGTGCTAACAATATTTTTCCTGGCCTGTTGCTTTGCTTTGAGTGAATTGTATTTATTTAAGGCCAAGCCTTAACTGGAAGGATACTTTTTTCCTCCCCAAATCTTGACTTCATGAATAATAACAGCTGCTTATCTCACTGAAAAACAAAACTGTAGGTGGCAGAGGGTGGGTGAGGTCATCGTTATCGGTTTACAGGCTTTGAGGCAGAGAGCATCTGTAGGTAGAGGCAGCTGCAGAGAAGATCATCCAGGGAGGCTGCAGGGAGCGCAGTGCTGCTGGAACCTGGAGTAGGGAGACTATTAAAGGGTCCAAGCCATTGCAGCCCCATGGGGCCCACGCAGGAAAAGAAACGGTGCTGTTAGAGCTTGAAGTCCCGCTGAGAAGGTTTCCACCTGGGCTCACAAAGAAGTCTCCAGCAACAAGTTCATTAGATGACAAGGCTGACTCCCAGGTGGTGATCGCAAACATGAAGACACATCTCAAGCCACAGGGGCTTCCGGGAGCCACACAGGCTGAGACTGGCATGATGGGCACAAGATCTGTCTTTGCAGGGGATGCCCTCCCTGGCCGGGGCTGAGGAAACAGCCCGTCGCCTTCCTGAGGCTCCTGGCCTCTTTGCATGGCTCTGGGAGGTAGAGGGACTTAGCTGACAGTTGCGTAGTGGAACGGAGGGGATGCTTGGATCCCTCATTGGTCTCATTCAACTGGTACAGAGCTCAGGTGAGCAAGAGGGGCATTATTATTTATTTATTTATTTAGTGGAGACGAGGTCTTGCTGCGTTGCCCAGGTTGGTCGTGAACTACTGGCCTCAAGTGATCCTCTCACCTAAGCCTTCTGATTAGCGATCCTCCCCAAATGTTGGGATTACAGGTGTGAGCCATCATGCCCAGCCCAAGAGGGGCATTATTTATTTAATGGGGTTTCATCTGTAACCCCAAATCCCCCTTGCCAATGCCTTGATGTCTTTGGACACAGAGGTCTCCCTTCTGGCAGCCAGGCTGGAGTCAATAACCACAGCTCCCATGTATGTGCTGGTCTTGCTGCTCCAGGTACCGTGTTGTGCAGGTGTAACAACTCTATGAGGTTAGAAACACCACTTTGTAGTTGGGAAAACTGAGGTAGGAGGAGGCCAAAAATCACCAAGCAATGCTGCTGCTTTCTCCCTAAGCCCTGGTCTCTCCTACTATTTGCGGAAGCCTTTTTTAATTTTTTTGAGATGGTGTCTCACTCTGTTGCCCAGGCTGGAGTGCCATGGCGCAATCTCGGCTCACTGCAACCTCTGCCTCCTGGATTCAAATGATTCTCCTGCCTCAGCCTCCCCAGTAGCTGGGGTTACAGGCGCATGCCACCATGCCCGGCTAATTGTTTTCGTATTTTTAATAGAGATGGGGTTTCATCATGTTGCCCAGGCTGGTCTCGACCTCCTGACCTCAAGTGATCCACCCACCTTGGCCTCCAAAAGTACTGGGATTACAGACGGGAGCCACTGCACCCGGCCAGCAGAGCCTTTTTGCCAAAACCCAAGGATGGTCTCAGGAGTCCTGGTTTCTCTGCAGCTGGGGGTTATTTTTCTAACTTCAAGCCGGAGCACCAGTTTTCTGAAGTGAGGACTGTATCAGCCAAATCTTAGAATGAGAAGACCATCAAAAAGAGTCTGCAGAAAGAGAAGAAAGGGATGGTGCACTACGGAGGAGGAAGGTCTGCTCCAGAGGCTACAGGTGACACCCGGGACCCCCTCCATGGATGGTGCTACAGTTTAATTGTATATGTCCCTCCAAAATGCATACATTGGAACCTAATACCCAATGTAAAGGTATTAAGAGGTGGACCTGGCCAGACACCACATCTGCCAGCACCTTCATCTTGGGCTTCCCAGCCTGTCGTACTGTGAGAAAGAAATTTCTCTAATTTATCAATTATGCAGTCTAGGATATTTTGCTATAGCATCATGAATGAACTGAGACGGTCCCCGGCAGGGATGCAGACAGCTCTAATGTGGGGGTGGGGAGGCCAGACTGGAGCTGGGGTCATTTCTTTGGTTGGAGGAAAACAGGCACATTAAACAGAGATATGACCCTTTGATTTCTTGCTCAGGGGTCTCGCTACTTCCTCTCACACCTTGATATGGTTTTGCTGTGTCCCCACTCAAAATCTCATCTTGAATTACAATCCCTATAACCCGCATGCGTCAAGGGCGGGACCAGGTGAAGGTAACCGGATTATAGGGGCGGTTCCCCCATGGTGTTCCTGTGATAGTGAGTGAGTCTCATGAGATCTGATGGTTTTATAAGCATCTGGCATTTCCCCTGCTGGCACTCACTCCACGAAGAAGGTGCCTGCTTCTCCTTTGTCTTCCGCCATGATTGTAAGTTTCCTGAGGCCTCCCCAGCTATGCAGAACTGTGAGTCAATTAAACCTCTTTCCTTTATAAGTTATCCAGTCTTAGGTATTTCCCCATAGCAGTGTGACAATGGACTAATACACATCTGTCTACCAGCACTTTTAGTCATGGATGTGTCAACATAGTACCTTAGAATTTGTTTACAAGGTACCAGGAAGAAAGTGCTTCGCCTGTCCCTGACAGCTTTTCTTCCATTTGGGACATCTGCAAATATCTTGAAGTTGTAGGCAGAACCGAGGTGTGAGTGAACACATGCAGGTATGTACATTTTTTCTGCAAAAATAATCCACAGCTTTCATCAGCCTTTCAAAGGTAGCCTCTGAGAGGCTAAGAAGCATTGTTCTAGGTTAATGATAGTTTACAAAATGGGGAAGAAACAAGACTCTTTATCTAGAGATCACAGGATTCCAGGCTGGGCCTGTGTTGGGTAACAGCAGGAGAAAGGTCAAAACAACCCATCGACATCCTGTGTGACTTCAGGCTAGTTTCCTACCCTCTGTGAGCATTCTCATTTATAAAAATGTAAACAAACACAATACCTCCTTCCAGAGCAGGGGTGGGGAGTAAATGAAGTTATGTGCTTAGAGGCCCCTGCCGAGGTCTCCATCTCTCCACCTGCCTGCTTCCTCTGCTGTCTCCAGCAAAACCTCTCTCCTCTTTTCGGTCTGATCCTCCAGCCGGTGCATTGTTTCTGTATCTTTGGGTTTTTTCCTTCCTTCCCAGTGCACCCACTCTCTGGTCAATATCACTGCCATTTCTATTTGCAACAGGGCAGGAGAAGGAAGTGGTGAAACTTTCTTTAACTTTACAACCTTGGAGCAGCCACAGTTGATATTTGTGGGAGATTGTGGGAGAAAGAAAGCTGAGATTATCAGCACATCCAGGTCTGTGCTTCCCGATATTCCCGATGCTTCTTCCTCTACTGCCTCCTCCCTGGTCATGAATAATTAAAACTCTGGCCATGCTCAAATGGCCTAATGCAACCATTACAAGAAAACATTGGGGAAAATACCTTACAGGCTTCAGAAACACCACACCCAAGGAAGATATTTGCAAGTGCAGATGGTAACAGACGCAGGTTGCTTCTTCAGCCTCATCATGGCTTAGGCCAGCCATGCCCACACGATTCCCATCTGCGTCTGGCCCAGGGAGGTGAGAGGAGGTTAGCTCGCTAGGCCTGGGCCCATTAATCTCACTCGGGGCCCTAATGCTGGAGCACATTTATGAGCCAATCAGTCCTTGGGCCTTTTTTCCTTTGAATCTCTACTTTGTTAACATTCAGCTCCCATATTTCCTGGTGACAAACTAGGTCATATCTACGGCAAAGCGTCCTCTCAAATTATATCATGCTGTGTTGATATTAAGCTAAACATATACTGATCTCCAGTTGGTTATCTGTTCTTAATTCAGATGGGAAGAATAAGACCAGAAGTGGAGATAGTTAAATCCCCTACCCCCAATTTCCCAGGCATACCAGTTAGGTACCCCCAAGTGGCACCATGTGACTGATTCTGGCTATCACATGGTGAACCCCAAAATTGGGGTTCATCTGAGAGGCCACATGGGTTCTTGGCTCCATGCCAGAAGGAATTCAAGAGTGAGCTGACAGAGTAAAGTGAAAGCAAATTCATTAAGAAAGCAAAGGAATAAGAGGGTGGTTACTCCATGGGCAAAGCAGTGGCATGGGCTGCTTGACTGAGTATACTGTCAGTTCTTTGTTGATCATATGCTAAACAAGGGGTGGCTTATTCATGAATTTTTTGGGAAAGGGGTGGGAAGTTTCCCAAACTGAGGGTTCCTCCCCTTTCTAGACCATATAACGTGATTTCTGAATGTTGCCATGGTGTTTATAAGCTGTGATGGTGCTGGTGGGAGTGTTTTTTCCCATGCTAATGCATTATAATTAGTGTATAATGAGCAGTGAGGATGACCAGAGGTCGCTTTCCTCACCATCTTCGTTTTGGTGGGTTTTGGCTGGCTTCTTTACCACATCCTGTTTTATCAGGGGTGTCTTTGTGAGTTGTACCTTGCAAAACCAGTCCTGCCAATTTCTGTCTCATTTATTCAAGATGGAGTCACTCTGGTTGGAAAGCCTCTGACATGGCCACTAAGTAGGGAGCAGACGTGGTAGGTGCCACTTCTGGGTGGAAGTATTTTAGAGCTGGTGCAAGATGTCCCTGGTCTGTGTTCCCTGCCACGACAATTGGGGGGGCCACATGTTGAGGTGTTAGTGTGGCGGGAAACTGAGCACCGGAGAGACCGATATGGAAAACAGGAGGATTGTTTATTTTAGATACGCACTGGCTCAGTGGATTCACATCCAAAAAGCTGAGCATTGAACAAAGACTGAGTGGGTTTTTTATAAGCAGATTTACAAAAGTAAAACAAAAGCAGTTAATCATATAGTGTATAATTTGTGGCCTTGTAGCTGCGTCAAAAGGAAAACAAGAACTGGCTAAATACAGACATTTGTAAACATAATCGTGTTTAAGAAGACTGGGAAAGGAGTAACAGTAAAATAATTTATCTTTTTCTCTTTTTTTTCCTTCAACCTTGCTCTGGAGGCGAGGGGTGTCTGAAGCCCATTCCTTTGGCCTTGGCTTCTCAAACAGTGTTATCTTATAACTGTCCTTGAAGTCAGCTTGCTAGGCAGAGGAAAACTTGTTTTTTCTTGTTAACTCTTGCCTGTTACTTTTCTTGGAGTGAATGAATGCATATTTATTTTTTAATTTCTGCCTCATTAGAGCCACCTATGAAAGCAGACTAGATCGCTGAGTCACTCAGTGGAAGCCTGTTTCAAAACATAGTGTATCAGTAGAAATTCTGAGGTATAGTGAAGCCAACAGATCAGAAGATGATTGCTATTGAAAAAGTAGTTTGTTACTCACAGTTCCCAGGAGGAGGGGACACCACCTGCCACGCCACACAGAGCCACACAGGGAAGCACCAGGGTCAGTTAGGAGGTGGAGGGAAAAGAAGGCTTTGTTTGGTTTGGGTGGGTTGTTTGCATCTGAAAAGTGCTCTCATGGCAAGTTGTATCTCTAGAAATTGGCTAACTCTAGGGGGTCAGCGAGGCCCCAGATGTCAGAGCTTTAGAATGCAGGAAATAAAAGATGTAGTTAATACCAAGACAACTGTTCCGGAGGGCTGCACAATCTGCACTGGACTTTGTGGGAGGGGAAATTAAACTTCATTCTGCGAAGCATTCACACTTGGGGATTCATTTACCACCGGCAGGGTACTACTGCAGGAACACAGGAGAAGCAGGGGCATGTGAAAAAACAGCAGTCTCAGCATAGGCATAGCATCTGCCACACTGACAAGGTTTGTTCATTTATTCATTCCAATATTCAGCCAGTGGTTGTTGAGCACCAGCTCTGTGTCAGGCCCAGGGCTGGGGGCTGGATCACAGAGACCAGGCACTAACCCTGCTCCCACAGAGCTCTCAGTCTCACAAGAAAGGTGACACACGTGAAAGGACAAGAATGGGCTGGACGCAGTAGCTCATGCCTATAATCCCAGCACTTTGGGAGGCTGAAGCGGGAGGTACTTGAGGCCAGGAGTTCGAGACCAGCCTGGGCAACATTGCAAGACCCTGTCTCTACAAAAAAGAAAAAAATTTCCTGGGCATGGTGGCATGTACCTGTAGTCCCACCTACTCTGGAGGCTGAGGTGGGAGGATCGCTTGAGCTGAGTTGGAGGCTGCAGTGAGCTGTGATCTACACTCCAGACTGAGCGACAGAGTGAAAGCTTGACTCAAAAAAAAAAAAAAGGACAAAGATGATAGAGTGTGAAGACTGCCACGCAAAGGTGGGTCTCCAGTGGGTGGGTAAACAGAGGAGGGAGTGAATCAGGGAGGACTTCTCACAGGAAGTGACACTTAAGGCAGGTGTTCATGGAATTACGTAAGAATTCCCTGTGCAGAGACAATGGGCACAGATGTTCTAGGATGTCTAGGAAGCTGATGTATAAGGGCACATCCAGGCTCTGGCAGAGTTCAGTGGGGCTGGAGCAGAGGAGCACTGGGATATGGTCAGACATGGCTGGAAAGCCAGCTGGGTTGACATCTGCAAAGGCTTTGGGTGCACTGACAAGGGCTGCAGGTGACTGAGGGGCATGCAGGTGACCTTAGGAGAGTAGCAGTCACAGCCTTTCCTTCTTAAATTCCTCCTACCTCCTTCAGTGGCTGTCCTATCAAATGATTAGGGTTCATTTAACCCCTCTTGTTATAGTTGGGGAAAAATCCCATAAGCTCCTCTAATCTAAAGCAGGGATAATAAATGCCATCCTCCCTTCCAGCACTCAGGGCAGACATCACCAATCAATCGACATTCTTTGTATCAGAGGCCAGATTGAGCCTCAGAGGCCTTTTCTTCTTTCTTTCTTTTTTTTTTGTAGTCTTTTTTTAGATGGAGTCTCGCTCTGTAGCCCAGGCTGGAATACAGTGGCGCGAGCTCGGCTCACTACAAGCTCCGCCTCCCAGGTTCACACCATTCTCCTGCCTCAGCCTCCTGAGTAGCTGGGATTGCAGGCGCCCGCCACCACGCCCGGCTAATTTTTTGTATTTTTGGTAGAGATGGGGTTTCACCATGTTAGCCAGGATGGTCTGGATCTCCTGACCTCGTGATCTGCCCGCCTCGGCCTCCCAAAGTGCTGGGATTACAGGCGTGAGCCACCACGCCCGGCCTCAGAGGCCTTTTCAACACAGCTCTTCTGGCAACAAATATCCAAGGGTCCAGATTGGTGTGCATGTCAAATTATATGTCATTTCTGTTTTAAGAGGTCAAGGACGTAGCGTTCTCTTTCTAGAAGTATTTTTATTTTAGAAAAAAGAAACTGCAGGGTGAGGGCAAAATTTAGTCTAAGAAATTAATAGCTAATGGTAGAATTTTAGTCTGCAGAAGTTTTGGGAAGGGAAGTCTGTGCAAGTTTCTCAATCCTGTCTCCGTTGTCACAAAAAAATATTTCTCTTGTTTATTTTCCAAGCCAAGGTAAACACCATGGAGCAAGAGAGAGTGTTTCCATGGTAAGCTCCACCCACGATGTCTCCCTTTGTATCCCCCACAATGCCCACGATCGTTCAGGCAAAGAATAGGCGCTCATGCTGGGCACGGTGGCTCACGCCTGTAATCCCAGCACTTTAGGAGGCCAAGGCGGGCGGATCACGAGGTCAGGAGATGGAGACCGTCCTGGCTAACACGGTGAAACCCCGTCTCTACTAAAAATACAAAAAATTAGCCGGGCGAGGTGGCGGGCGCCTGTAGTCCCAGCTACGCGGGAGGCTGAGGCAGGAGAATGGTGTGAACCCGGGAGGCGGAGTCTGCAGTGAGCCGAGATCGCGCCACTGCACTCCAGCCTGGGGGACAGAGCGAGACTCCTAATCAAAAAAATAAAATAAATAAATAAATAAAAGAATAGGCGCTCACTAAATGTGTATTGATTGAATCTAAATTGCAATTTTATCCAACACTCTCAGGGAAGCCAACTGGAAACGAAACTCACCCCCATATATTGCTGAAGCGCATTGATTACCAAGAAGCCAATGCTGTATGACCGCCCCAACTTGTGAGATGCGTTTTTTTCCAAAGCCACATAAATCGCGATTTGTGCAGCCCCTTGCTCATTCTGTGTCTTGCACCCTTACCAGCCATTTGCTCTTCTCGTTAGCTCCTTGAGGACAGGGGTCACCGTTTTCACTGCTCAGCCTCCTCCTGCTTGGCCCAGCCCAGGGAGAGCCCTCAGTCAATACCTGTGAATGAATGAGTGACACTTACTAAGCACAGCGAGATGAATAATTCATCATTCCTACCCTCCTTCCCAACCTCCTGATCCAGGATGGCATAGACATGTGGGAGGGGCACATGCTGGGAGGGGTTTGAGTCCCCTGCCCGAGATTGCAGTGTGCCTGGGCACTGGGGTGGGGGTGTGCTGGGGGCATTTGCAGAAAAGGCAGTGGGAGAGCAGTTTGGAGGGAGGTAAGGCAGGATGCCCTCAGTCCTGGGCTCAGGGACTCTGATGTGCTGCTGGAACCTGCCTGGGGAGCTCAGGAAAGAGGGGAGATGGGAAATAAAGACCTGGCATGAGGTTGGGGGCAGGGACAGAAATCACTCCGGTGTCCGAGGAAGGAAAGTGGAACCCTAAAGAGGTGAGACTACCAGGGAAAGTGAAATGAGAAACGAGGGATGTGGAATTCGGATTATTGGGGTGGAAAGAGGAAGCCAGGTGGGGGAAGAGTCAGAGGAGGCACAGAGAGAAGGCAGGAGGGGAACTGGGAGAGGAAAGCAAGCCTTGGAAAAAATCCGGGGCTGGCAGCTTCAGCAGAAGCCATGGAGCAACCCAAGAGGAGCCTGGGAGACAGGGACTTGGTGGCTGCTGAAAGACAGTTCAGTTAAGGGGCAGGAGTGAGAGCCAGCCAGCACTGCAGAAGGGGAGGAGAAAGGCAAGCAACCTAGATGGTTCGTTCGAGAGGTTTGTCAATAAAAAGAGCAGTCAATAGGACCCAGGACAGTAAGTTCATTCCTTCTTCTTTTAAACTTTTCTTCTTTCTGCTTCCTTCCTTCCTTTCCTTCCTCCTTTCATTTCCTTTTTTCCTTCCTTCTCTTTTTTCCTTCCTTCTCTTTTTTCCTTCCTTCTCTTTTTTCCTTCCTTCTCTTTTTCCTTCCTTCCTTCCTTTCCTTCCTCCTTTCATTTCCTTTCCTTTTTCCTTCTTTCCTTCCTTCCTTCCCTTTTTTCCTTCCTTCTCTTTTCTTTTTCCTTCCTTCCTTCCTTTTTCCTTCCCTTTTCTTTTTCCTTCCTTCTCTTCTTTCCTTCCTTCCTTCCTTCCTTCCTTCCTTCCTTCCTTCCTTCCTTCCTTCCTCCCTCCCTCCCTTCCTTTTCTTCCCTTACCTTCCCCCTTTCCCCCATTCTGCTCCCACTTCTCCCCTCCCCCCGGAACCTTCAGGAACCCACACCAGCATGTGATCTCGACTCACTCTTTTCCCCCGGCCCTACTGAAAGCTAGTTGGGCCCCAGAGTGTTTGCAACGATGCAAGATGAGAAGCTGGGTCACTGAAACATTAACTCACAGACCAGGGTGGGTTGCAGCTGATCCAACAGGCTGGACAGCCGCATCAATGCTTCCTAGAAAAGGAGATAGGAGGAGAGAGTGAGCCCAGGAGCCTCTGCGTGGAGAACTAGGGGCTGAGGAGCACAGAAAGCCCCAGTGCTACGCATCTCGGGTCAAAAGTTGCTGAAAACATATTGATATTTACTTTTCTTTCTTTTTTTTTTTTCACTGTCTTTTTCTGGTTTTAGTATCAGGGTAATATTAGCTTCATAAAATGTGGTGGTAACTGTTCCTTCCCCTCCTATTTTCTGGGAGAGATTATGTAAAATTATTGGTCACTATAGAGATTATGACATACATACAGAACTTACCACAAGCTACTGGTGTTGACACTGCCACTTTGAGTAAGTGTAGAAACCTTACTTCCATTTAGTTCTCTTTAGTTTCCCCACTTAAAAATATGTGTCTTGAGTGTGTTCTTTACATACATTGAACATCACATAAGATGCTATTACAATTTTTGCTTCAATCATCAAATATGATTTCAGATACTCATGAGAAGTATAGTCTGTTATATTTATTTCTATTTATCTACTTCTCATA
The DNA here is from genome assembly GCF_009828535.3 of Hylobates moloch. NCBI lineage: Eukaryota > Metazoa > Chordata > Mammalia > Primates > Hylobatidae > Hylobates > Hylobates moloch. The sequence goes on from NW_026652276.1 coordinate 93,873,082, forward strand.
GTTTGTTTTTCTTTTCTGGAGCTCCAAGCATTCTTGAAACCAATGAGAAAAGTGGAAAAATCTCAGTACAGAAATAGAAGGTATAATTTTTAAATAAAAGCTTCTGTTCAGATAACATTCTTTACCCAATCTTTAAAGATACATTTGCCAACAATAAATGCTCTTAGTTTTTCTTCATCCAAGAATATTTTTCTTTCTCCTTCATTTCTGAAGGATGTTTTCACCAGCTATAGTATTCACAGTTGACAGTTCTTTTTCTCAGTACTTGAACGATGCTGAGCCACTTCCTCTGGCCTCCATCATTTCAGCTGGGAAATCCACTATCGTTGCAATTAATTTTTCCCATGTCATAAATGTGTTATTTCTTTCTGACTGCTTTCAATATGTTTTTGTCTTTAGTTTAACTATTTAATTATGATGTGGATTTCTGTACATCTAGCCTGCTTGGAATCCACTAAACTTCTTGAATCTGTAGGTTTATGTCTTTCTCCAAATTTGAGAAGTTTTTAACCACTATTTCTTTGAATACTTTTAGTCTCACTCTCTTCTCCTTTGGGACTCAGAAGATATGACTGTTAGCTCTTCTCTTATTGTCTCACAGGTCCCCGAAACTGTTATTTCTTCAGTCTGTTTTTTTTTTTTTTTTTTTTTGAGACAGAGTCTCACTCTGTTGCCCAGGTTGGAGTGCAGTGGTGCGATCTTGGCTCACTGCAGGCTCTGCCTTCCAGGTTCGTGCCATTCTCCTGCCTCAACCTCCCGAGTAGCTGAGACTACAGGGTGCCTGCCACCACACCCGGCTAATTTTTTGTATTTTTAGTAGAGATGGGGTTTCACTGTGTTAGCCAGGATGGTCTCGATCTCCCGACCTCGTGATCTGCCTGCCTCGGCCTTCCAAAGTGCTGGGATTACAGGCGTGAGCCACCGTGCCCGGCCTATTTTCTCTCTATTATTCTGACTGAGTGAATGCTATTGGTCTGTTCTTGAGTTCACAGGTTCAATCTCTGTCATCTCTATTCTACTATCAAGCCCATCTAGTGAGGTGTTTTGTTTATCTTTTTCCTGGTTATTGTGTTTTTCAGTTCCTTAATTCCATTTGGTTCTTTTTTATAACTTTGATTTTTATTGAGATTTTCTATTTTTCATTTGTTTCAAGAGAATTCATAACTACATTTGAAACATTTTTATAATGACTGCTTTTAAATTCGTGATAATCCCTCTGATTCATTTGCATTTTGGTGCCTGTTTGTTTTTTCATTCAAGTTATAATTTTCCTTTTCTTTGACATGACAAATGATTGTCTGTTCTATCCTAGACATCTTAGGTATTATATTATGAGAGTCTGGATCCTATTCAACTTTCCTTTTTTGGCAGACTGTCTCCCTGTTAAGATGTAGCATAAGGGTTGTGTATTAGCCTGTTCTTGCACTGCTATAAAAAAAAATACCTGATACTGGGTAATCTATAAAGAAAAAAGGTTTAATTGGCTCACAGCTCTATAGGCCATACAGGAAGCATAGCAGCTTCTGCTTATGGGGAGGACTCAGGAAGCTTCCAGTAATGGTGGAAGGCAAAGAGGGAGTGAGATGTCTCACATGGCCAGAGCAGGAGGCAATGAGAGGGGTGGAAGTGCCACATACTTTCAAACAACCCAATTTCATGAGAACTCACTATTGCAATGAGAACTCCAAGGGGGATGGTGCTAAACCATTCATGGCAAACCACCCCCATGATCCCAGCACCTCTCACCAGCCCCACCTCCAACATTGGAGATTACAATTCAACATGAGATTTGGGTGAGGACACAAATCCAAACCATATCAGGTTGGATGAGTTGTATATTCAACCTCCCACTGGGCCCCACCAGTGCTATCGTGGCAAAAGTGTAGCACTGATTTACCCTGCTTCATTGCAAATGGGTGGTTGGCAGTGAACTCCCATCTCTGCCTTGATGATACCTTCCCATTGAAAGTGGATCATCAACTTGCACTGTCTTATTGTATCCAAGCTACTCTGCTAGGCTCTGCTGACCCAGGGATGGGAGAACCAGAGAGCTGGCTCCCACTGTTTTGTTGTGGCAGAGTGGGGCAGAAGCTCAGCTCTCCACTGGACCCTGCTGGTAACAGGGTAAGGGAGAGGGGAACTCTTATGCTTCTTTGTTGTGTCATGCCCAGAGATTTTTTTTTTAGTTGTAAAATGGTGGACCCAGGAGAAATGGGGCTACTCTATCTTGTCTAGAGTTAGAAATTCAGCTTTCTGTCTCCTCTGTTTCTTTACCTGTAAAATGGCAACAATACTACCTACTCTACCTACACTACAGAACAGTTTTCAGAATTAATTAAGAAGTTCATGTGTATGAAAGTACACTGGGAAAATGTTATGTTATGTTAGTAGACTGTTATTTCTGAGACTAGTGTCAGGCAAGATGTAGCTTGAGAAGAGATAGGATAAGTGGCGGGGCACCTCCATATTCATCTATCAATTTAATGTTGGTGAAAACAAACTTGACAGCCAGAAGCCAGCCTTCTATTGTTTATTTCCCTGTTTCTTTTGAATCTGTGGTGACCTTTCTCTTGACAAGCAATAACCCTGGAGAAAGCTAGAGGAAAAACAAAGATTAGGGTCACAGCAAGGAGAGAGTAATAAGGTAGCTTTAAAGAGCCTAATAAACCAGGATAATTGAACGTAGTAAGGATTGTGGCTGGGACAGGGAGGTGTCTATAACACCACTTTCAGAAAAACAGTCACAAAAGAAAAATAACACTGGAGCTGGGAGGGAAGGAACTAGTTGGAGAGGGAACCCAGAGGAGATAGGAACAGCCTCTCAGAATAGTCAGCAATGACCCTGCCTTACTTAGAAGTTATGGGACAGGGCTACCAATTGGAGTGACCTCAGTATTACCAATCAGGATGACATAGATCTTGTGTGCTTTTGGCCCCTGTATTAGTCCATTTTTGCACTGCTATGAAGAAATACCCAAGACTGGGTAATTTATAAAGGAAAGAGGTTTAATTGACTCATAGTTCCACATGGCTGGGGAGGCCTCAGGACACTTAACAATCATGGCAGAAGGGGAAGCAGACATGTCTTACATAGCAGCAGGCAAGAGAGAGCATGCAAGAGTAGGGAAAAGTGACTTATAAAAACCATCAGCTCTCGTGAGAACTCACTATCATGAGAACAGCATGGAGGAAGCTGCCCCCATGATCCAATCACCTCCCTCCCTCAACACGTGGCGATTACAGGTCCCTTCCTTGACAGCTGGTGATTACAATTCAAGATGAAATTTGGGTGGGGACACAGAACCAAACCATATCAGCCCTCATTCCAGGCAGGCAAAGGGCTCTGGATTAAGATTTGGGGAACCCCTTAACCCCTGTGAGCCTCAGGTTCTCCTACAAGATGAAACTGGTAAAGGTGCCAACTCCGCTTGGTTGTTTGAGGGTCAAAGGTGGATCACCCAACCTGTTCGTGGTTGGCAATCAACATATATAGTAGTTCCCTGCCTGATTCCAGGCCCAGAAATTTTGGCCTCTGTCTAGGCTGGACGCTGACTGTGGGAGGTTCCTCTCTAAGAGCTTATGTGCTCTGCCGTCATTTCCTCTGTTTGCTGGCCCATAGTTGGGAGGGGCATGCCAAGGTGACCATGTCCTAATCTCCCTTCCTAAATCGTCTTCATTGCAGTCTTCTGGTTCTTCTTTCTCTCCTTTGTCCCAGGGTTCTCCATTGAACTCACTGTAGTGGGATGGGGACTCTGGAGGCCTGGTCCTGGGGGCTGATCCTGAGGAAGGGGCATTCCTAGGCCAGAGTGAGGTCGTGGGGTGAACCACAGAGCAAGTTCCATCTCCCACCCCACTCTCTCTGTCTCGAGGAAGTTGACTTTAAATAAAGCCCAACATGCCCCACTAAACTGCAAGCTCAGAAGATCACAGTCTGTGTCTGTCCTGTTCAGGGATCTCCCACATGCACACCCCTTCCCTCGCACTGGAGTGCTGTGCTAGAGTCAGCTCCTGCCAGCTCAGAAGAGTCAATTCTTACATTTTCAGGAATTTTGCAAATTGCTTGTTAAACATAGCCATTATTGAAAATTAGACTGGCTGGGTGCAGTGGGTCATGCTTGTAATCCCAGCACTTCGGGAGGCCAAAGCAGGAGGACTACTTGAGTCCAGGAGTTTGAAACCAGCCTGGGCAACATAGGGAGACCTCGTTTTTACTTTTTAAAATAAAAATAAATAAATACACATAAATAAATGAAAATACAAATTAGAGTATAAAAGCTTACAATTAAATAAATTTTATTGAAAACAAAGATAATGAATATTCAAAACATATCACTCCTTAATTATTTTGCTGTTATCTCTGCTCTGCTCTTGGGGTTTGCACCTATTATATCTGTAGAGTGGAGATTCTGTACCATGATGTGCTAGCAGGCATCTCTTCCCAAGTCTGCATAGAGTGACACCATGTTGGCAGCTTGATATTGGCCATGGTGGGAGTATTCACACCACAGGAATCAGCAGACACTACAAACCAGAGCTAGCCCTATTGTTTGGCTTATCTAGATTTAAGGAAGGGATGGAGAAAAGTATTAACAATGTAGATTAAACATAAAAGCATGTCATTGTTAAAGTGTAAATAGCACAAAGAATTTTAAAACTGTTTTTCCAGTATTTGATAACTATTATCAGGGCCGGGCGCGGTGGCTCACGCCTGTAATCCCAGCACTTTGGAAGGCCGAGGCGGGCGGATCACAAGGTCAGATGATCTAGACCATCCTGGCTAACATGGTGAAACCCTGTCTCTACTAAAAAATACAAAAAATTAGCCGGCGTTGTGGCAGGTGCCTGTAGTCCCAGCTACTTGGGAGGCTGAGGCAGGAGAATGATATGAACACGGGAGGTGGAGCTTGCAGTGAGTCGAGATCGTGCCACTGCTCTCCAGCCTGGGCGACAGAGCCAGACTCTGTCTCAGAAAATTAAAAAAAAAAAAAAGGATTATCAGATCAGATTCAGCAAGGAAGTCTATTATCAGATTTAGCAAGGAAGTCTCTCATGTCATCGACAAAGGAGTCAAGTTCCAGCATGCACTTTTGTTTTACTTTTGTCTTACTTGTTAACATAAATGAAAATATTAGCCACCGTAATCATGGTGAGTAATCATGGCAAGATTACTCTCGTAGAGCTCGTTGTTAAATAGTTACCAGCACACTGTTGTCCGGTGATTAGAATAGTACCTTGCTTAGAAGACATGCCCAGTTGTATTAGTCCGTTCTCGCACTGCTATAAAGAAATACCTGAGGCTGGATAATTTTAAAGAAAAGAGGTTTGGCCGGGCGCGGTGGCTCACGCTTGTAATCCCAGCACTCTGGGAGGCCGAGGCGGGCGGATCACGAGGTCAGGAGATCGAGACCACGGTGAAACTCCGTCTCTACTAAAAATACAAAAAAATTAGCCGGGCGTAGTGGCGGGCGCCTGTAGTCCCAGCTACTCGGAGAGGCTGAGGCAGGAGAATGGCGTGAACCCAGGAGGCGGAGCTTGCAGTGAGCCAAGATTGCGCCACTGCACTCCAGCCTGGGCGACAGAGCAAGACTCCGTCTCAAAAAAAAAAAAAAAAAAAGAAAAGAGGTTTAATTGGCTCATGGTTCTGCAGGCTGTCCAGGAAGTATGGCTGGGGAGGCCTCAGGAAACTCACAATCACGGTGGAAGATGAAGGGGAAGCAGCCATGTTTTGGGTGGCTGGAGCAGGAGGAAGAGAGAGAAGGAGGAGGTGCTACACACTTAATAAACAACCAGAGGGCTGGGTGCGGTGGCTCATGCCTGTAATCCCAGCACTTTGGGAGGCCAAGGTGGGTGGATCACCTGAGGTCGGGAGTTCAAGACCAGCCTGACCAACATGGTGAAACCCCATCTCTACTAAAAATACAAAATTAGCCAGGCATGGTGGCACACACCTGTAATCCCAGCTACTTGGGAGGCTGAGGCAGGAGAATTGCTTGAACCAGGAGGCAGAAGTTGCGGTGAGCCAAGATGGCGCAATTGCACTCCAGCCTGGGTGACGAGCAAAACTCCATCTCTAAAATAAAATAAATAAATAAAATAAAATAACAACCAGATCTCGTGAGAACTCACCATCTTGAGAACAGCAAGGAAGAAATCTACCCCCATGATCCAATCACCTCCAACCAGGCTCCTCTTCCAACATCAGGGATTATGATTTGACATGAAATTTGGGCAGGGCCACAAATGCAAACCTTATTACCAATAAGTACTTTTTGAATGACTAAAACCAGTGAAAACAAGCTACAAGGGACATGGGGACATGTGGGCCACCTCACCCGTTTTGCTTTAGCAGCATTGGCCTTGCACATTTTGGGTGCTGTCTGCCTCCCCATTCTTGCTCTAGGCCCCTTTGCTCTTGTTCACTTGTACTCTGGCCCAGGGCTTCTAAGCTGTACTATTCATATGAAACACCTGGGTGTCTTGAGACAATGCAGGTTCTGGCCCAACAGGTCTATGGTGGGGACAAAGATTCTGCATTTCTAACAAGCTCCCAGGTGACGTTGGTGCTTGTCATGGAGCACACTTTGAGTAGCCAGGTTCTAGCCACCCTGCCCTCCTTCCCACGTGCCAAGATCAGGGTCTCCTTGTGACTTTCGAACTTGCCACAACATTTACCTGGGGTGCTGTTCTCCCTGGTCTTCACATGACCTGCTTCCATGCAACACTGGGGTCTCTGTTCAGACGTCACCCTTCAAAAACAGATCTTTTTCCTGACTACTCATGCAATCGTAGCTCCCCATCTCAGTTCTCTGCATAATGTTACCGATCGTTTCTGGTTGATGTGTTGTCAGCTTTCCTCCCTAGAATGCAGGCTCCATGGGAGCCCCCCATTCCCACTCTGGTGACTTTACAACAGCATGTGCCCAAAAAACACGTGTTGAATGATCGTGGTGGTGATGTCACAATGCTAAAGGTGGAGAGAGCTGGCATGATGCTGGGGATGGAGGCAGTGATGGAAGGGGGATGGTTATAGCTCAAATGAATGTAATTTTCTTTTCTTTGTTTTCCTTTCCTTTTCTTTTTTTCTCTTCTCTTTTTTTGCTTTTTTTTTTTTTTTTTTTTTTTTTTAGAGACAAAGTCTTATTCTGTTGCTCAGGCTGGATTACAATGGCACGATCATGGCTCACTGCAGCCTCTGACTGGTGAGCTCAAGCAGTCCTCTCTGCTCAGTCTCCTGAGTAGCTGGGACTACAGGTGTAAACCACCATGCTTGGCTAAGTTTCTCTTTTTGTTTTCAGAGATGGGGTCTCACTATGTCACCCAGGCTGGTCTTGAACTCCTGGCCTCAAGTGATCCTCCCGCCTTGACCTCCCAAAGTGCTGGGATTACAGGGATGAGCCACCACCCCTGGCCTAAGTGATTTTATGAAATAATAGACACAAGAACCCTTTACTCAATCACTTTGGTTCCTCCACAGTCATGACCCACTACCAAGAGTGCCAGCCCCAGGCCGGGCGTGGTGGCTCACGCCTGTAATCCCAGCACTTTGGGAGGCCAAGGTGGGTGGATCATGAGGTCAGGAGATCGAGACCATCCTGGCTAACATGGTGAAACCCTATCTCTACTAAAAATACAAAAAAATTAGCCAGGTGTGGTGGCAGGCGCCTGTAGTCCCAGCTACTCGGGAGGTTGAGGCAGGAGAATGGTGTGAACCTGGAAGGCGGAGCTTGAAGTTAGCAGAGATCACGCCACTGCACTCCAGCCTGGGCAACAGAGCGAGACTCCATCTCAAAAAAAAAAAGTGCAAGCCCCACCCCACCACTGTCCCCATTTGCTCCCGTGGTGTGTGCAGAAGAAACAGTAAAGGACCCCAACCAAGGCTCTGAGTAAGGGCTGCAGGGTGCCAGTTCTCATAATGGTTTCTCTAGAGTTTTGCACAAACAAGAGGAATGGGGGCCACAGACAGGCAGCACCCAGAGGCGCATTCTGGCAGGGCCTTGTGCCCAAGGCAGGTTTCTCCATCGTGTTTTATTTCCAGAACTAAGTTGAGCTTTGGCTGCTTTTGCCTTCCACCTCTGACTCTGCCAAGAAGTGCCTGGAGCCCTTGTTTTCGGGGAGGAAGTATCTCTGGTGGGTTTTGAAGTTTCTATGTGATTTCTCTTAACATTAAATCAATACTGGAAGTGTCTTTTGTTATTTTTCTCTTTACGAAGCCAATGCTTTGACTAATATCAGCAGATACCACATGCTGAATGGCCCTGTTGTATGCAAAGCCTACGTTTCATCTCATTCAATCCTCTCAACAGTTCTAGGGAACCCAATCTCATGTTATCCCATTTTAGAGAGGAGGCACTTGAAGCTAAGGGAGGTTAGGTCATTGGCCTAAGGTGAAACAACAGCCGGGGTTGGTCACTACTCCAGGGGTCACAAACACAACTGCCTAGAGCAGTTGTGCTTTGCAGGCCAGACAGTGTCTGTGCAGCTATTCAGCTCTGCTCATGAAGCACAAAAGCAGCCTTGGATCATCTACAAACAAATGAGTATAACTGTGTTCTAATAAAACTTTATTAACAAACACAAGTATGGGGCCAGATTGGGCCCATGGGCCATAGTTTGCCGACCTCTCGCCTAGAGAGGCCAGTAGGGAAAATCAATGGGTAAAACAGGCAAGGAGCAAAGAATACTGAGGCGCTTCCTTGTTCTGGTTTCTCTTCTTCCCAGTTTTGATGGAGGCAGGACACCATGCAAGTGCATGATGCCTGGCTACTGGCACAGTGATGTGTCAGCAGGTGGTGGGAGGTGAGGGTGGTCCCCAGGTGTTCCAACAACAAGCAGTAGCCACCCCCAACTTCAGCTGCCTGCTGCTGCCAGACACACAGCCAATGTGGCCAGTTTTTAAGAGAAGCCACAAGCCTGGATTTGGGAGTGTGTGTGTGTGTGTGTGTGTGTGTGTGTGTGTGTGCATATGTGTGAAATATCTCCTTTCTATGTTGGCTCAAATCAATAAAACAAAACCAGAAATCCTGTGCAAACCAAGTAGAAGACATCCAAGCATCGCCTCTGTCCCTCAGACCAGCAGTTTACAACCTCTGCACTCCAAAAACCACCCAAACAACGCTGTATTTATTAAGTAATAATTCATCTATTTGCCATATTTTATTTATCAAAGACCTCAGTAACTGTCAAGTAGAACTTCTTACCAGCAGGAACCGATCAGCAGGCAAGTGTTACCTCCCAGACCGATGATCAATCTTGGCGAACCGGGAAACCCTGACGTTTTAATTACCTGGAACATTCTTATCAGCCATCAATCCTGAACCTGCCGTTTCGCATTGTTTGTGAGCCCCTAATTGGGAATCCCTGATTTGGTTTCTTCAGGGCCACCTCATTCATGTGAACATATCCTCATTATTTTACTGTGGCAGCCACCCTTAGACTATTCAGCACAGAGCCAACACCATCAGAGTGAGAGCAACGGCCTCAAAATGTGCTCGCCGTGTAGCCTCCTGAGATGCTGAAACTAAATAAGGAAGAAATGAGCTTCTGTATGCTGCAGCACCAGCAAAAAAAAAACAAACCCAAAAAACAAAAAACAAGCAAACAAAAAACCCCACAAAAAAACAGAAAAAAAAGTTTTTGTGCACAAAACAACGAATGTTGCCAGACTCAGCAAGGTGGTAGACGAAACATTTCCTCTTATTTGGGGTCTTGGTGAAGTTTCAGAACCCTGTATGGGGACTGTACTGTGTAAAGACACTTTCCGTTTCTCTCAATGCACCGTGAAACCACAGATAAAGATGATACTGGCTGGGCATGATGGTTCATGCCTGTAATCCCAACATTTTTGGAGGCTGTGTTAGGAGGATCGCTTGAGCCCAGGAGCTCGGACCAGCCTGGCAACATAGTGGGACCCTGGCTCTACTAAAAATAATTATAAAAATTAGCTGGGTGCCGGGTGAGGTGGCTTATGCCTGTAATCCCAGTACTTTGGGAGGCCAAGGCGGGTGGATCACCTGAGGTTGGGAGTTCGAGACCAGCCTGACCTACATGGAGAAACACCATCTCCACTAAAAATAAAAAATTAGCTGGGCATGGTGGCACATGCCTGTAATTCCAGCTACTCAGGAGGCTGAGGCAGGAGAGTCGCTTGAACCCGGGAAGTGGAGGCTGCAGTGAGCCAAGATTGCACCATTGCACTCCAGCCTGGGTGACAAGAGTGAAACTCCATCTCAAAAAAAAAAAAAAAAAAATTAGCTGGGCATGGTGGTGCATGGCTGTAGTCCTAGCTACTGGCAAGGCTGAGGAAGGAGGATCCCTTGAGTCCAGGAAAGGGAGGCTGCAGTGAGCCATGATCATGCCACTGCACCCCAGCTTGGGCAACAGAGTAAGACCCTGTCTCTTTAAAAAAAAAAAAAAAAAAGGAAAAGGAGTAAATGAACAACAATAAACAATCAGAGGTGGTTTCATACTTCTTCTGAATAGCCCATGTTTAGTTGATATGGACTCGTCACCTTCCTGAGCCTGCTAGAGGGATTGTTATGGTCATAGCCATTTTTTGTTCCAGCTCTACCCCCCTGGGAGAGCAACAACCCACTGCTGCCCCTGTTGTCTAAGCAGCCATGGTTTCCATCATGCTGTAATTGCCCAGTGAATTCTTCCTGCCCATTGCACAGACGACCAATTCACTGAGACCTTGACATTGCAATAAGAAACAGTTTAATTGACACAGGGTCAGCCATGCCACATGGGAGACAGAGTTATTACTCAAATCAATCTTCCCCAAAATTCAGAGGCTAGAGTTTTTCAAAGATAGCTTGACAGGCAGGGGGCTAGGAGAATGGGTGCCACTGATTAGTTGGGGATGCAATCACTGGGGTGTGGAAAATGGTCCTTTTGCACTGAGTCCAATTCTGGATGGGGCCACAGGACCATTTGAGCCAAGACTCGAGGGTCCAGGTGGGACCATCCGATCATCAGAAACGCAAAAGCCTGAAAAGACATCTCAAAAGGCCAATCTTGGGCTGGGTGTGGTGGCTCACGCCTGTAATCCCCGAACTTTGGGAGGCTGAGGCGGGTGGATCACCTGAGGCTGGGAGTTCGAGACGAGCCTGTCTAAATGGGGAAACCCCGTCTCTACTAAAAATACAAAATTAGCTGGGTGTGGTGGCACATGCCTGTAATCTCAGCTACTCGGGAGGCTGAGGCAGAAGAATCACTTGAACCCAGGAGGCGGAGGTTGCGGTGAGCCAAGATCATGCCATTGCACTCCAGCCCGGGCAACAAGAGCGAAACTCTGTCTCAAAAAAACAAAAAACGAAACAAAACATAAAACGCCAATCTTAGGTTTTACAATAGAGAACTGAGGAAGCTGCAAATCTTGGGACTTCCAGAACCATGGCTGGCAATTGTTTTGTTTTTTCTTTTAACTCTTATTTTAGGTTTTGGGGGTACATGTACAGGTTTGTTACACAGATAAACTTGTGTCATGGAGGTTTGTGGTACAGATTATTTCATTGCCCAGGTATTAATGCTGGCTGATGAAAAATAGTTATTTTTTCTGCTCCTCTCCCTCCTCCCACCCTCCACTCTCAAGTTGACCCTAGTGTCTGTTGTTCCTTTCCTTGTGTTCATGAGTTCTCATCCTTTAGCTCCCACTTATAAACGAAAACATGTGGTATTTGGTTTTCTGTTCCTGCATTAGTTTGCTAAGGATAATGGCTTCCATAACTATGCCTATACCCTAGCAGAATTCAGGCTCCTCTCATCCTCCTAACCTGGTGGACTTTCATTCTGTTTTTTTTTTTTTTTTTGAGATGGAGTTTCGCTCTTGTTGCCCAGGCTGGAGTGCAATGGCGTGATCTTGGCTCACCGCAACCTCCACCTCCCGGGTTCAAGCGATTCTCCTGCCTCAGCCTCCCAGGTAGCTGGGATTGCAGGCATGTACCACCGTGCCTGACTAGTTTTGTACTTTTAGTAGAGACAGGGTTTCTCCATGTTAGTCAGGCTGGTCTCGAACTCCCGACCTCAGGTGATCCACCCGCCTCGGCCTCCCAAAGTGCTGGGATTACAGGTGCGAGCCACCGTGTCTGGCCCTTTCATTCGTTTTATAAAGGCAGTTTAGTTTTGGGGAAGGGCTGTTATTTAAACTATAAACTAAATTTCCTCCAAAGTTAGCTTGGCCCTAGGCCCACAAAGGACCAAGGGCAGTTTGGGATTAAAGGCAAGATGGGGATTAGTTAGATTAGATCTCTTTCACTGTTATAATTTTCTCACTGTTATAATTTTCTCACTGTTAGAATTTTTGCAAAGGTGGTTTCAATGCAGCCTCACCAGGCCCAGCCCCAGAGGTGAGGGCGTGACAGTGGGCAGCCTATCCAGGGGTGACCAGCAGGCCACAGTGCAGTGTCACTGGATGAGAGGGGCCAGGCAGAGTCCCTCTGATGGGAAAAACTGAAAGAAGTTGGTTGGAGGTGGGCTCCAGGGCTGCCAGGCCATTGAGTGTGGGCCATCTCGGGGCCAAGTTCAAGGCGAGGTTATGGATCAGCAAAAACTAGGAGGAGACAGAGTTAGGGAGAAGCTCCAGGATGGAAGGCAAGAGTCAAAGGCCTTTTTTTGTTGTTTTTTTTGAGATGGAGTTTTGCTCTTGTTGCCCAGCCTGAAATGCAATAGTGCGATCTCGGCTCACTGCATCTTCCACCTCCCAGGTTCAAGCAATTCTCCTGTCTCAGCCTCCCGAGTAGCTGGGATTACAGGCGCCTGCCACCACGCCCGGCTAATTTTTGTATTTTTAGTAGAGATGGGATTTCATCATATTGGTCAGGTTGATCTTGAACTCCTGACCTCAGGTAATCTGCCCACCTGGACCTCCCAAAGTGCTGGGATTACAGGCGTGAGCCACCGCGCCCGGCCCTAAAGGCCCATTTCTAACATGCTCCTCCATGGGGTCCCTTTCCTTGAGCCCGACTGGGTGGTGCAGGAGGGCCTCTGTTTCTTACGAATCGAGAAAGCCCTCAGGAACAGGCAAACCCCAGGCGTTCCAGAGAACCACAGTTCTTGGGAGATCTTCGGAGATCTTGCACAAGGTCGTCCCCCAACCTTGTCAAGTGAAAAAGACATTTGGATGTCATAAGGAGAGACTTTATCTGAACGGGTTATTATAAAGGGGAGGGGGATGGCTCTTGCAATGGAGGGAGGGGGATTATTCCAATAGGGGGAGTGTTCTGAACATAAAATCTGCAAAAATACTTTTTCTGTTTTTTTCTTTAGAGACTGGGTCTCGCTTTGTTGCCCAGGCTGGAATGTAGCGGTGTGCTCAAGGCTCACTGCAGCCTTAACCTCCCAAGTAGCTAGGACTACAGGTACACACCACCATGCCTGGCTAATTTTTTAATGTTTTGTAGAGATGGTGGGGGGGGTGTCTCACTATGTTGCCCAGGCTGGTCTTGAACTCCTGGCCTCTAGTGATCCTCCCACCTTGGCCTCCCAAAGTGCTGGGATTATAGGCATGAGCCACCGTGCCTGGTGGTTTTTCTTTTATGGGGAGTAATAAGACTAGAAAGACTCAGTGCGAGGAAGTGACATGAATGTGTCCACACGGTAGGTCAGGGTCGGTTTTATCCTAGGGCAGCCAATTCTCAAGTGTCTGCTGGTTCACCCCAAGGGCAGGCCTGAGGAAGGAGGAAGTTTCACCAAAGTTTGGTTCTCAAGCATGTTATTCCCAGTGATCAGTGGAGACAAGCAGTTCAGCTGATCATTAGTGAGGCAAGGAGTGGGAATTTGGAGGGTCTGTGTCTGGCCTGGTTGTAAGCGCACAAGGGGCACCTGTGAGCCTCGTCTAAGCATCTAAGTCCTGCTGTTACAGTGGATGGCTAGTTAGTTATGAGCGGGGCGGCAGAGGGCTCCCCACACCCCAGCGTGCGTGTGCGCGCGCGCACACACACACACACACACACACACACACACACACAGAGTGTTGGGTGACTATCGGGGGATGGTCAGGCAGTTGTTTTGTTTTGTTTTTTCAAGACGGAGTCTCTCTCTGTCGCCCAGGCTGGAGTGCAGTGGCGTGATCTTGGCTTACTGCAATGTCCACCTCCCGAGTTCAAGCAATTCTGCTGCCTCAGCCTCCAGAGTAGCTGAGATTACAGGTATGTGCCACCACACCCAGCTAATTTTTTTTTTTTTTTTTGAGACAGGGTCTCACTCTGTCACCCAGGCTGGAGTGCAGTGGTGTGATCTCGACTCACTGCAACCTTTGCCTCCTGAGTCCAGGGATTCTCCTGCCTCAGCCTCCCGAGTAGCTGGGATTACAAGCACCCACCACTGCATCAGGCTAATTCTTGTATTTTTAGTAGAAACAAGGTTTCACTATGTTGGCCAGGCTGGTCTCAAACACCTGGCCTCAAATGATCCGTCCCCATCAGCCTCCCAAAGTGCTAGGATTACAGGCCTGAGCCACCATGCCCGGCCAGGTAGTTGTTAACTGTTTCTGTAAAGTAATAATTGGTCACAGCTGGTGCCAGGGAAAGGCAGGTTCCTAATAGAAAACACCTGAAACTGATCGGCAGCTTCCCAGTAAGATCCCAGGAGCGGGGAGAAGTAACGTAAGGTTCTGGAAGTGTTCCAATGTGTAAAATCCCCAGTCAAGGCCGGGCGGGCTGGCTCATGCCTGTAATCCCAGCACTTTGGGAGGCCGAGGCGGGCGGATCACGAGGTCAGGAGATTGAGACCATCCTGGCCAACATGGTGAAAACCCATCTCTACTAAAAATACAAAAAAAAAAAAAAAAAAAATAGCCGGGCATAGTAGCACATGCCTTAGTCCCAGCTACTCAGGAGGCTGAGGCCGCTTGAACCCGGGAGGCAGAGGAGGCAGTGAGCTGAGATTGTGCCATTGCACTCCAGCCTGGTGACAGAGCAAGACTCCATCTCAAAAAAAAAAAAAAAAGAGAAAAAGAAAAAAATTCCCCAGTTAAGAGGCTGAGCTGCACACTTGGTTTCTCAGGGCACCTGCTGGACCCTCTTCCAAGTCTTACTTTCCTTCTTTTCTTGCCTTCCTTTCCTTTCTCTTCTAAAGCTTTGTAATACATTTTCACTCCTGTTCTGAAACTTGCCTCGGTCTCTCCTTCTGCCTTATGCCCCTCAGTCGAATTCTTTCTTCTTCTTCTTTTTTTTTTTTTTGAGACAGAGTCTTGCTCTGTCACCTAGGCTGGAGTGCAGTGGAATGATCTCGGCTCACTGCAACCTCCCCCTGCCAGGTTCAAGCAATTGTCTGCCTCAGCCTCCTGAGTAGCTGAGATTACATGCACCTGCCACCATGCCTGGCTAATTTCTGTATTTTTAGTAGAGACGGGGTTTCACCATCTTGGCCAGGCTGGTCTTGAACTCCTGACCTCGTGATCCACTCGCCTCGGCCTCCCAAAGTGCTGGGATTACAGGTGTGAGCTACCTCGCCTGGCCTCGAGCTCTTTCTTCTAAGGAGGTGAGAATTGAGGTTGCTGTGATCTGTACGGATTCGCCACCAGTAACTCAACTATGTCACACCAGTAACACTGCAGACAAAGGAGTTCCTTGCCATGAGCCATTTTCCAGAACACAAGAGGATTGGGGGGAGTTCTTGTCCACGCTGCCTCCCAGGAGCCCAGGGCTCAGGTAAAATTCAACATTGTCTATGGGCATGGTGACCCACTTGTAATCTCAGCACTTTAGGAGGCTGATGGGGGAGGATCACTTGGAGCCCAGAGTTCAAGACCAGCCTGAGTAACAAAGCGAGACCCCATCTCTATAAAAAATTTAAAAATTACTCAGGCATGGTGGCAAGCACCTGTGGTCCCAGCTTACTTGAGAGGCTGAGGCAGAAGGATCACTTGAGATCAGGAGGTCAAAGCTGAAATGAGCTGTGATCACACAACTGCACTCCAGCCTGGGTGACAGAGCAAGACCCTGTCTCAAAAAAAAAAAAAAAAACAAAAAAGACTGTCACCTCCAGGAGTCACTAAAATATTCCATGCCTTGTGAATATTATAGAAAAAGAAAATTAGCACATTTGCCAGAAGCCATCTGTTGAATTCTTTAGGCCTGTGGTCCCAGCTACTTGGGAGGCTGAGGTGGGAACATAGCTTGAGGCCAGGAGTTTGAGGTGGCAGTGAGCTATGATGGCACCACTGCAGTCCAGCCTGGGCAACATAGTGAGACCCCATCTCGACAAACATTTTAAAAAGTAGCTAGGCATGGTGGTACACACCTGTAGTCCTGGTACTTGGGGGGCTGAGGCGGGAGGATTTCTTGAGCTCAGGAGGTCAAGGCTACAGTGAGGTATGATTGCACCACTGCACTTCAGCCTGGGCAACAAAGCAAGACCCTGTCTCTAAAAAAAGAGACCTTCCAATTGTTAAAGTTAACTAAATATGGCCTAAGAATGACTCTGTACTTCTATATTTGAGTCCTTGTGGATGAACTGCAACCTAGCTTAATAGGCAGACAAGATTGAAAACCTAACTTGGGAGTCTGCACCTGCAACAATAGCTGAGTCTTGGCCAATCCCAGCAGCCACAGTTCAACCACTCATACACCGCTGAGTGTTCAAACTGTGTTCAAATAAGGCAAATACCAACCTGTAACCAATCTAGCTGTTTTGTACCTCACTTCTGATTTCTGTACATCATTTCCCTTTATTGTCTATAAATCTTCTTCTACCACGTGGCTGGAGTCTCTGTGAATCTGCTGTGATTCTGGGGGCTGCCCATTCGTGAATCGCTCATTGTTCAATTAAACTCCTTTAAATTTAATTCAGCTGGGCCAGGCATGCTGACTCATGCCTATAATCCCAGCATTTTGGGAGACTGAGGTGGGTGGATCACTTGAGGTCAGGAGTTTGAGACCAGCCTGGCCAACATGGTGAAACCCCGTCTCTACTAAAAATACAAAAATTAGCTGTGTGGTGGTGCGCACCTATAATCCCAGCTACTCAGAGGGCTGAGGCACAAGAGTCACTTGAACCCAGGAGGCAGAGGTTGCAGTGAGCCGAGATCATGCCACTGTACTCCAGCCTGGGTGATAGAGACTTTGTCTAAAAAAAAATAAAAAATAAATTAAAAAAAATTGAATTTGGCTGAAGTTTGTAAACTTCAGTCAACTGAGTCCTTCTCAGGCCATATTTAGTTCACTTTAACACAGTGATACCCTGGATCCATGGCCTCTGCCCTTTTCCTGACCTCTCCCAACCAACCAACAACAGACTCTGACCCTAGACACCAGGTTCTTTTGAAAAACCCCAAATCACTTCCATTGTGCAAATCACCCTGTAGACCTGGTGCCGGGAACTGTGTTGCCACAGTTGCAGAAAACTCAAACCTATTTCCAAGTGACAATAAAGTAATATGTTTAATACCCATTGTAACTACTGAAAGTCCCATAGGCCTGACTATATGCCAGACACTGCTCAAAGCACATTATCCATATGAATGGATTTATGGGATCTACACAACAGCCCGTGGAGGTAGAAGGGCTTATACCCATTTTACAGATATGAGAACTGAGGCCCAGAAAAGTTGTTATGGGCCCAAGGTGACAGAGCTGGGATTTCAACCCAGGCAGTCTTGCTCCTTGGCTGGGATATTCTTTACCCCACACTCCCCATTCTCAGGGCCATAGGGTAGCACCACCTTGCTTCCCCTAAATAATTATTTCCCACTTCTTGGCAGGTGGTGTGGAATCAGGACCTCCATCATGAAGTTAGTGACGGCTTTTGCTGTGGAGGTGAGTGGGCATGTCTGTTCCCTAAAATGCTGCAGAAAGAGGCATCAGATTACCTCCAACGCACTGTGTCTAGACCAGTATTGGGAACATAGGTGCTTTTCCTTATAAGAGGTTTTCAGAGTAAATGAACTTGAGATTTCATTAAGATAGCTATTGTGTAAGAAAACTGGCTTGTCTGGCTGGACAGGTTTTGTGTTTTTGGGTTTTTAAAGAACTACCTGTTTTAAAATAAGATTAGTATCAATTTGGTTACCCACTCTCTGCAAAGAAATCACCTCTCTCAGAGGCTCTGACATGTGGCTGCTGCCTGCAGGGGTTGTGACTTGGGGGTTCACCCTGGAGATGAAACAGTGTCAGTGTGAGGTCAGTTATCCCAACAGTGGGGTCTGCCTGCCGATAATTGAGTCATACTGTGTGCTGGGCACTGGGTTAAGCCCTTCTCATACCTCATCGCTAACTCTTACGATAATCCGAGGTGTATCATGATTAAAAACTTGGGCATTGGAGTGGCCCAGAATTGGGCTAAATCCCCAGTCTACATTTAATAGCTGTGTGACCTATAGTAGGTTGCAGTCCCCTCTGTAGACTTCAGTTTCCTCATATAAAAGTGGGTATCCTAACGGCATCGGCCTAACAGGGCTCTTGTGAGAATAAATGAAATCATGCATGTAAATAAAACATGCCTATAAAGCAATGACTACATAAATGTTATTCTAAAAATAGCCATCCTTATCCTCATTGTGCACAAGAGGAAACCGAAGTTCAGAGAGGTGAAATGACCTGCCTCCAAATTGCAAGGCTAGTAGCTGGTGGAAATGGAATTTGCAGATCCAGATTCAAATTCTAGCATAGAGGAAACAATTAATTAGTGGGAGTGGCCAGGCACCGTGGCTCACACCTGTAATCCCAGCACTTTGGGAGGCCAAGGCAGGAGGATCACTTGAGCCCAGGAATTTGAGACCAGCCTAGGCAATATAGCAAGACCCCCATCTCTACAAAAAACTTAAAAAGTTAGCCAGGTGTGGTGGTGTCCACCTGTAGTCCCTCTGCTAAAGAGGCTGGGGCTAGTGGGTTGCTTGAACCCAGAAGTTCCAGGCTGCAGTGAGCTATGATTTTGTTACTCCAGCCTGGGCAACAGAGTGAGACCGCATCTTAAAAAAATAAGTAGGAGATAGTAACAATGGTAACAGTGACTATTATTATAGGCTAATGGCTGCAGGCCCAGGAACCTGAGCTGACCCCCATCGTGACTAACAGCCTACGGCAACTGCGAGAGTCAGGCTGTCTGTGATAAGGGATTGCTGAGGAAGAAGGGCTTGCAAGGTGATTATCAGAAGCCATGGCCCCTCACCTTGGCTTTGCCCTCTTTATATGCAGGTGAAGCAGAGGGTAAGCTAAAAGTTACCTGAAGCCTCAGAATTCTTCTCCATTTACAGACAGCACTGCTACCCCAGCCTGAAATTAAAAAAAAAAAAAAAAAACCCAGCACATATACTCAGGCAAGCACATCAGGAATTTAAAAGATCTTCCAGGGATGATGTGAGACACCTTGATTTATAAAAATAACAGTGACAGAGAGACCGTGTGGCATAGTGGTTGGGCTGGGAATCCAGCTCTGCCACTGACTGGCTGTGCAACTTTGGGAAAGTTTCTTTTTTTTTTTTATTTGCTTTTTTTTTTTAATTGAGATGGAGTCTTGCTCTGTTGCCCAGGCTGGAGTACAGTGGCATGATCTCGGCTTACTGCAACCTCCGCCTCCCAGGTTCAAGCGATTCTCCTGCCTCAGCCTCCTGAGTAGCTGGGATTACAGGTGCCCACCACCACACCTGGCTAATTTTTGTATTTTTAGTAGAGACAGGGTTTCACCATGTTGGCCAGGCTGGTCTCAAACTCCTGACCTCAGGTGATCCACCCGCCTTGGCCTCCCAAAGTGCTGGGATTATAGGCATGAGCCACTGCGCCCAGCCAACTTTGGGCAAGTTTCTTAACCTTCCCAAGCCTCAGTTCCCCCATCCATAAAATGGGGATGATAGTAGTTCCTATGTCAGAGAGTTGGGGTGAGGAGGAAATGAGATGCTTGCAAATACCTGGCCCCTAACAAAGCCCACAATAAAGTTTAACTATTATTTGCAAAAGTGAGTCCCTCTTGCCTCCCAGGGAGGCTGGGGTAATACTTGTCAAGGGTGGGTGGGCTGATTCAGGGGTACTACCTTCATGTTGTCTTGTCTGTATGGTAGAAACATCAAGTCCCACTCCTAACCTCTCAGAAGAAAGTGAGTAAATGAAGACCCTAGAGTTACACCAGAGAAAACCTGTCAATTCCCACAACCTTCCCTTTGCCCTGCACACTTTCCCATCCCCCAACGTACACTTGACCCCTCTCTAAAGTGGCTGAATTCTACAATACTCTGGGGAGAAAGTCAAGTTCTTAGCTATGACATTGGTCTTTTTCCCCCCTTTTGTTAAAAAAAAAAAAAATGATGAGAAATGTTCCTTTCTTGCATTCCTGCACCATCTCCTCTTTCTCTTCCTCAATTTCTTAGGAACGAAATCACCCGAGATATAAATAAAATGTTCTAAATAAAGCTCTGCCCAACTGCAGCGTAAGACATGTCTGTGTACGTTTGTGACTGTCAGCCAAAATAAGTTAACCTCCGATGGAAGTCATTTTCGTGTAATTAATTATTCTTGTCTCAGCTGAAAGAGACAGGTGCATTATTGGTGTACTTTGGCAGAACTTCTGGATGAACTTAAGAGGGCTGCACTTCAAACACAACAAACAACTGGAGTGCAGCTATGGCTTTTGTTCTGATATTGTTTCTTGACTTGGAACCTTTATTTCTCAATTACTGCAAATTGAAAAAAAAATGAAAACAAAAGAACTGACATCAAAGGCATTCTGAAGTACAGGAGGTACATGATGTGCCAATTAAGCAACAGGAATGCCGTCTATTCTGCAGCAGCTGATGTTTTCATTCTCCCACTCAGAAAAGGGGTTTAGGTTGTTTGGGGTTTTACAGAAAAGCCACTTGTGATCGAGTAAGTCTGTTATTAGCAGGAGTTTTCTTTGTGTCATGGAGGTCAAAGCCCTGGCATGTTAACATTTTTGGACAAGAAAGAAACATAGCAGGATGAAAGAGGGCATGGCCAGGTGAATTTGCAGCTTGTTGAATGAAACTGTTCAAATAACGACTATTATGGAGCTGAGGGTCTCTAGTGGAATGCCTTAGGGCTCTTTCCTTAGCCTTCTGAAACTATTTGAGGCTGACCAAAGGGGGAAATGCCAGGAAGCTGAAGGAACAGTAACTACTGGGTGACAGAATTAGATCAAACAACTCCAAAGACTGGTATGATGGGCCTATTGAACCAGCTGTTTTCCAAAATAAATGTTTTAGAAAATAGCTGTTTTCCATTACTTTTAATGGCAAAAACTGCAATTACTTTTGCACCAACCTAATAAATTCTTGCCAAAACAAACAAAAAAGCCCAAAACCAAAACCTATAGCATATGAAGAATTAATTTAAAAGCTACCTTACAATCTTACCCTTTCTAAGACATTTGGTGTTAATTGCTCTTATAAGCAGCATGGAATTATATTTTAAATCCAATTTGATATTTAACAGGTGAGTTTGACCCAATCGCATTTATTGTAATTACTGTTATATTGGGATTTAATTCTATCATCTTATTTTGTATTTTTCTATTGCTATGTTTGTCTCCCTCTCTTTTTTTTCTATGAATTGATGAAATTTTTTTATTCTCATTTTTTTCTTCTACTGTTTTGGAAATGACAGCTTATCTTTCTGTTCTTTCATCACTACCTGTACATTTTTTAAAAATAGGTAGTTTGTGGCCCTAAGAAGGATAAGACATCAGTTTGAAAAGAGACCCTATCAGAGTAGCATGAATTCTGCTAAAATTGAAGCAGGAACAAACATCAAGTTTATGATGAACTTTGGGTGAAACAATGGTGAAATCATTAATACTTTACAAAAAGTTTATGGCAACAATGCCACAAGGAAATCAGAAGTTTACAAATGAATAAGTTGTTTTAAGAAGGGATAAGGTGATGTTGAAGATAAAGCTTGTACCAGCAGACCACCCACATCAATTTATGAGAAAAAAATTAATTTTGTTGATGCCCTCATTGAAGAGGACCAAAGAGTAACAGCGGAAACAATAGCCCACACCTTAGATATCTCACTTGGTTCAGCTTACACAATTCTGACTGAAGAATCAAAGTTTATCAAACTTTCCACTTCATGGATACCAAACTGTTGCACCCAGATAAGCTACGGACAAGGACAGAACTTTCAATGGAAATTTTGAACAAGTGGGATCAAGATCCTGAAGCACGTCTTCAAAGAAGATGAAACACGGCTTCACCAGCAAAATCCTGAAGGCAAAGCACAATCAAAGCAATGGCTACCAAGAGGGGAAAGTGGTCCTGTCCAAACAAAAGCAAGAGTGAACCACTTAGCAAAGGTCATGGCACCAGCTTTTTGGGATGCTGAAGGCATTTTGCTTGTTGACTTTCTGGAGGGCTAGATTACAACAGCATCTGCTTATTGTGAGGGTGTTTTGACAAAGTTAGCCAAACTTTAGCAAAAAAGCTCCCAGGAAAGCTTTATCAGAAAGTCTGTCTCCACCACGACACTGCTTCTGCTCATTCCTCTCATCAAACAAGAGCAATCTTGTGAGAGTTTTGATGGAAAATTACGAGGCATCCACCTTACAGTCCTGATTTGGCTCATTCTGACTTCTTTTGTTTCCTACTCTAAAAATCTTGAAAGGGTACCTATTTTTTTTTCAGTTAATAATATTAAAAATACTGCATTGACATGGGTAAATTCCCAGGTTCCTCAGTTATTTAGGAATGGACTACATATCATCACCTACAAACATGTCTTGAACTTGATGGAGCTTGTGTTGAGAAATAAAGTTTATATTTCTTTTTTTTTTTTTTGAGACGGAGTCTCGCTCTGTCGCCCAGGCTGGAGTGCAGTGGCGCAATCTCGGATCACTGCAAGCTCCGCCTCCCCGGTTCACGCCATTCTCCTGCCTCAGCCTCTCCGAGTAGCTGGGACTACAGGCGCCCGCCACCACGCCCGGCTAATTTTTTGTATTTTTAGTAGAGACGGGGTTTCACCGTGGTCTCGATCTCCTGACCTCCCGACCTCGTGATCTGCCCGCCTCGGCCTCCCAAAGTGCTGGGATTACAAGCGTGAGCCACTGCACCCGGCCTAAAGTTTATATTTCTTATTTTTATCTTTTAATTTCATCTTCCCATAAAGATTTTGAAGTTCCTTCATATTTTTGTTTTGTGCTCACACTGGAGCAATAACTCATCTGGATATAGGATTCCAGATTGACAATTGTTATTTCTCCACAGTTTGGTGTTTTCTGGCATCTAATAATGAGATGTCTGCCTAATTGTCTTTGCTTTGTGAGTAATCAGTATATTCTCCCTGGCAGCTCTGAACCTCTTCCTGTCTATCACTAGTAATCTGTAGTTTCACTAACATTGTCTACATGCGAGTTTATTTGTATTTATCTTGCTTGGCACAAGAAGCAAAATTTCTAACTAAGGACTTCATATGTTTTCACAAAAATAAACTTGAGCAGATAGAAAGACAACTTGTTCTTGGACAAGATGACTCAATACCATATAGATGTCAATTCTCCTCAAGTTACTATGGACATTTAATATAATCCCTAAAGGCCAGGTGCAGTGGCTCACGCCTGTAATCCCAACACTTTGGGAGGCCAAGGTAGGCAGATCACCTGAGGTCAGGAGTTCGAGACCAGCCTAGCCAACATGGAGAAACCCCATCTCTACTAAAAGTACAAAAATTAGCCAGGCATGGTGGTGGGCGCCTGTGATCCCAGGTGTTTAGGAGGCTGAGGCAGGGGAATTGCTTGAACCAAGGAGGCAGAGGTTGCAGTGAGCCAAGATCACACCATTGCACTCCAGCCTGGGCAACAAGAGTGAGACTCTGTCTCAAAAAAAAAAAAAAAAATCCATAAAAATGCCAAGTTTTTTTTTTTTTTTTTTTTACTGGAGTTAGACAACTTGGTTTGAATGTTCAAATGGAAAAATAAACATGCAAAAATAGAAAGCCATTTAAAAAGGGCAATAAAGATTGACTAGCTTTCCAGATAGTAAAGTATATTACATAGCCTCTATACTAAGAGTGTAGTCCTAGTACATAAATAGAAAGACCAATGGAACAAAATAGAAAATCCAGATATAGGCACAAGGACATATGAAAATTTAGTATGTGATAAAAGTGACATCTCAAATCACTGGGGAAAAGATAGATTTTTTTAAATAAATGATTTTGTAATACAGATTTGAAAAAAAGATAAAATCAAATTCATTGCTCAAACTGTAGAGTAAATTCAAAATGGATTAAAAGTTGAAATGTAAATAATAAAACTACACAGCTGCTTTTTAAGTTATGGATGAATTCATTTGTAATCTGGATATGCAGAAATCTGTTTTAACTATGATGAAAAATCCAGATGCAATAATTTAAAACATTGATAAATTCTATTGCATGAAAAATATACCATGTTCATGGTTTAAAACATTAATGTAAGCAAAGTAAAAAACAAAGGAATAAGAAATGAGAAACTGGGGAACATAGTTATAACCTATACTACAGATAAGGAGCTAAAAACCTTAATACATAAAAAACATTTATTTATTTATTATTTATTTATTTACTTATTTATTTATTGAGACAGGATCTCACTCTCTCACCCAGGCTGAAGTGCAGTGGTGCAATCATGTCTCACTGCAGCCTCGACCTCCCTGTGCTCAGGTGATTCTCCCACCTCAGCCTCCAAAGTAGCTGGGACTACAGGTGTGTACCACTATCCCCAGCTAATTTTTTGTAGTTTTTGTAGACAGACTTTTGGCATTGATATGGTTTGGGTCTGTGTCCCCACCCAAATCTCATGTCAAATTGGAATTCCCAATGTTGGAGATGGGGCCTGGTGGGAGGTGATTAAATCATGGTTGAAAATTTACCCTTTGGTGCTGTTCTTGCGATAGTGAGTGAGTTATTGAGAGATCTGGTTGTCTAAAAGTGCGTGGTACCTCCCCGATCTCTCTCTTCCTCCTGCTCCAGCCATGTATGAAATGCCTGCTTCTACTTAACCTTCTGCCATGACTGTAAGTTTCCTGAGGCCTCCTCAGCTATGCTTCCTGTCACAGTGTCAACCATCAACCAATTAAATCTATTTTATTTATAAATTACTCACTGTCAGGTATTTCTTTATAGCAGTGCGAGAATGGACTAATACAGCCATCTTGCCTAGGCTAGTATCAAACTCCTGGGCTCAAGCAATCTGCCCACCTCAGCCTCCCAAAGTGCTAGGATTATAGGTGTGAGCCACTATGCCCTGGCCATAAAAAGCTTTTTAAAATGGAGGGATAAAAGGCCACAGACAATTAAAAAATGAGCAAAAGACATAAACATATAGTTTATAAAAATCAATATACAATTGTCCTTTTAGACATATAAAAAGATGTCAACTTTACTCTTTTTTTTTTTTTTTTTTTGAGATAGAGTCTCGTTTTTTCACCCAGGCTGGAGTGCAGTGGCTCAATCTCGGCTCACTGCAAGCTCTGCCTCCCGAGTTCACGCCATTCTCCTGCCTCAGCCTCTCCGAGTAGCTGGGACTACAGGCGCCTGCCACCACGCCCGGCTAATTTTTTGTATTTTTAGTAGAGACGGGGTTTCACCATGGTCTCGATCTCCTGACCTCGTGATCCGCCCGCCTCGGCCTCCCAAAGTGCTGGGATTACAAGCGTGAGCCACCGCACCGGGCCGTCAACTTTACTCTTAAGGGAAATAGAAATTAAAACTAGTTTACACTGTAGTACCATTTCTTACCTTTCATTTCAGCAAAAATTCAAAACCTTGATATTTTGTTGGGGAGAATGCTGTTTAAGCCCTTGTGCACGTTGCTGGTGGGGGTACAAAATGTATAAACCCTATAGCAGGGAATCTGGCAATAGCCAACCAACTACAAAACCTTTTCTCTTTGATTCATCAATCCCACATTTAGGAATTCACCCTGAAGATACACCTCCACAAATATGAAGCAAAATATGAATAAGCCAGCTGTCACACCCTTATTTCTATTAGCAAAATACTGGAAACAACCTAAACGCCTATTCATACGAGAAAGATTGAATAAATTATGATGAATACACACAATAGAATACTATGAAAAAACAATGAGGAATCTCTAAGAACTCTGCTGGAATGATTTCCAGGATCCATTGTTAAGTGAAGAAAGCAAAATGCAAAAGAATATTATAATATGCTAGACTGTGTGTGTGTGTGTATATGTGTGTATATATATTTATTTGATTTTTCTTCTGAAATGGAACACAGGAAAGATAAAGCAGAAATTAATGAAGGCAATTATCCGTGAGGTTTAAGGGACTGGAGTGGAAGTGATAGAAATAGAAATGAGACTCCTCTGAGTACAACTTTTATAGTTGGGTTAATATCTCCCATATTTATAACTGTTTTCTATTCATAACCCTGCTCTTTTTTTCTTAATTTCTTTCTATCTTTTTCTTTTCTTTTATTTTTGGATTTCCCTTCTTTTTATGTCTTCTCTGGTTTTAAGTGAGCATTTTATATGATTCAGTTTTCTCTTAGAGCATTTCAATTATATTTCTTTTAGGAAATATTTTAGTGTTTGCAGCATACATTTACAATTAATTCAAGGCCACTTTCAAATAATATTATACTGTTTCATAGGTAGTGCAGGTACCTTAAAATGGAGTACTCCCAATTTCTTGTTCACAACCTTTGTAATATTATTGTCATACATTTCATTTATCCATAAGTTATAATCATCCAATACAACATTGCTGTTGTTTTTAACAAAGTTATATATTAGATCAATTAAGAATAAGACAAATAAATGATGTTTTATTTTATCTTCATTTGTTTGTTTTCTAATGCTCATTCTTTCTTCACGTAGATCTGAATTTCTGACCTATATTACTTTCCTTCTCTCTGAAGAACTTATTTTCAGATTTCTCATAAAGCAGGTCTACTGGTGACAAATTCCATCAGTTTTTGTTTTTCTGAGAAAGAAGGTCTTCTTCACTTTTAAAGGTTAATTTTGCTGGATAGAGAATTACAGATTGGTGTATTTTTTTTCTTATTTTACTCCACTCTCATTTTGCTTGTATAGTTTCTAAAGGGAAGTCTGACATAATTCTTATCCTTGTTTCTCTTCAGGTAAGGTGTTTTCTTCTTCTGACTTCTTTCAAGCTGTTCTCTTTGTTTTCTAGTTTGAATATGACATGCTTAAAGGTTTTTTATTTGTTTGTTTATTTTGTTGTTGTAGTTATTTGTCCTCCCTGATGTTCTCTGAAGTTACTGAAACTGTGGTTTAGTGTCTCTTGTTTATTTTGGAGAACTCTCATGCATTCATATTTCAAATGTTTTGTCTATTCCTTTCTATGTTTACTCTCCTTCTGGTAATCCCATTACATGTATTTACACCTTTTGTAATTGACCCATCATTCTTAAACATTCTGCTGTTTTTTTTTTTCATTCTCCTGTTTTCTCTTCACGTTCCAGTTTGGGAAGTTTCTCTTGACATTTTTCAAGCTCGCTGATTATTTTCATAGCCACATGCAGTTTACTGATGAACACATTAAAAAATTATTTATTTCTGACACAGTGTTTTTAATTTCTAGCATTTCTTTTAGATTCTATATTAGCATGTTCCTATCTCTGTTTACAATCACCATGTGTTGTTGCCTGTCATTCACTTTTTTCCATTAAATCCTTTAGCATACTAATTGTAGTTATATTAAATGCCCAGCTTGACGATTTCAATGTCTATGAGTCTGGTTCTGATGCTTGCTTTGTCTCTTCAGACTGTGTTTTATTGTGCTTTTTAGCATGCCTGCAATTTTTTGTTGAAAGTCAAATATGATGTATTAGGTAATAGGAACTGAGGTAAATAGGCCTTTAATTTGAGGTCTTATGCTTATCTGGATGGGAGTTAGGCTGTATTTAATGTTTGCTGTAGCTGTAGCTGTAGGTGTCAGAGGCTTCCTTGTTTTTTTCTCCCCTGTTGTCTTTGTGTTTCCCTAGAAAGATTATTTTTAAATAGAGTCTGTGTCTTGAAGCTGTATCAGTTGTAATCCATTATTATTATCCTGGAACCCTGTTGATGTGATGGTAAGATACTGAGGAGGGAAGACAGTCTATAATCTTATGATTAAATATTAGAGTTTTTTTTTTAAAGCAAAACACTGCTGAAAGAAATAATAGATAACACAAACAAATGGAAACACATCCCATGCTCATGGATGGGAAGAATCAATATTGTGAAAATGACCATACTACCCAAAGCAATCTGCAGATTCAATGCAGTTCCCATCAAAATACCATCATCATTTTTCACAGAACTAGAAAAAACAATCCTAAAATTCATATGGAACAAAAAACAAGCCCACATAGCCAAAGAAATTCTAAGCAAAAAGAACAAATCTGGAGGCATCACATTACCAGGCTTCAAATTATACTACAAGGCTATAGTTACCAAAACAGCATGGTACTGGTATAAAAATAGGCACCCAGACAAATGGAACAGGTTAGAGAATCCATAAATAAAGCCAAATGCTTAGAGGGAACTGATCTTCAACAAAGCATGCAAAAACATAAATTGGGGAAAGGACACCACCTATTCAATAAATGCTGCTGGGAAAATTGGCAAGCCACATGTAGAAGAATGAAAATGGATCCCCATCTATTACCTTATACAATAATCAACTCAGGATGGATGAAAGACTGAACTATAAGGCCTGAAACCATAACAACTCTAGAAGATAACATTGGAAAAAGTCTTTTGGACATTGGTCTAGGCAAAGAATTCATGACTGAGCCCCCAAAAGCAAATTCAACTAAAACAAACAAACAAAAACGAATAAATGGAACATAATTAAGCTAAAAAATCTTTTGCACAGCAAAAGCTATAGTCAGCAGAACAGATAACCCACAGAGTAAGAGAGAATATTTGCAAACATGAATTTAACAAAGGACTAGTATTTAGAATCTACAAAGTACTCAATTCAGCAAGAAAAAACAAATAATCCCATCAAAAAGTGAGTAAATGTCATGAATAGACATTTCTCAAAAGAAGATATGCAAACAGCCAACAAACATATGACAAAATGCTCAGCATCACTAATCATCAGGAAAATGCAAATTAAAACCACGGTGAGATAGCATCTTACTCTTACAAGAATGGCCATAATTAAAAAGTCAAAAAACAATAGATGTTGTCATGAATGTGGTGAAAAGGGAACAATTTTATACTGCAGGTGGTCATGTAAATTAGTACAACCACTGTGGAAAACAGTATGGAGATTCCTTAAAGAACTAAACGTAGATCTACCATTCAATCCAGCAATCCCACTGGGTATCTACTCAAAGGAGAGAAAGTCACTATAAGAAAAAGACACAAGCACACACATGTTTATAGCAGCACATTCACAATTGCAAAGATATGAAACCAACCTAAGTGCCCACTGATCAATGAGTGGATAAAGAAAATGTGGTACATATACACCATGGAATATTAGCCATAAAGAGGAATGAAATGATGTCTTTTGCAGCAATTGGGGTAGAGCTAGAGGCCATTATTCTAAGTGAAGCAACCCAGAAATGGAAAACCATATTTCATATTCTCACTTATAAGTGGGAGCTAAGTTATGAGGATGCAAAGACATACAGAGTCATATAATAGACCTTGGTTGGGGGAGAGGTTGAGAGGAGAGGTGAAGGATAAAAGACTACATATTGGGTACAGTGTACACTGCTTGGGTGACAGGTGCACTAAAATATCAGAATTTGCCACTATAGAACTCATCCATGTAATAAAAAACCACTTGTATCCCAAAAACTAAAAAAATTGAAATAAAAAAATAATTAAAAAAATCAGAGTTTTTTGTTTGTTTGTTTGTTTTTGTTTTTTAGTGAGCCTGAGGCCCTGTGCTGTGACCTTCAGAAGAGTTTCTCAGGCTTTTTTTTTTTTCTCTGCTTGTGTAGGCAGAGTTGGCTGCAGGTACCTAATTGCCCCTGCCTAGATTCCAGAGCAGATTCTGCAAGTTTTCCTTGAGAGTAGGACTTTGTTGCTAAGAACAGAATACTCTGGGTATGTATATATATAAAGTGCTGGGATTACAGACATGAGCCACCATGCCTAGCCTGGGTATATTTTTAAATAATTACTTATTGCTTTCTCCTGCCTGAAGCGTGAGATGTTTCTCCTGTCTTCACTGAGAGAACCTGGGGAGTCTCCTGGATGTAAAACTCATAAAAGTATAGGGGTTCCTAAGACTGGGACCCCAGGAGTTTGTAACTCCCCAGCTATACTATGTTCAGCGTGCATCAATTACTCAATTACATTTTAAGCATTCCTACCAGTTACTGGCTCCAGAAGCTTCTGCTCCCCATAGGCTGTGATTTATCATATTCACCTGTGCTTCCAAATTCCAAAGCATCATTCTGAGGTGTGACCTTAATCCTATTACATATCTAAGAAGAGTTGTTGATTTTCAGTTTTTTCAGCTTTTTTTTTTGTTGTAAAGGTGGGGGTGAAAACTTCCAGGCTCTTTATGTGTCAGAGCTAAAACTGAAAGTCTGTTTTCTGTTTTTCATTTCTGTTTTCTTATTCCTGACTTCTTGTGGTTACTTGGTCATTTAAAAAGTTTCATTTTGATTTATTTATAGTGCTTTTGAATGTATCTTTATAGATTGTTAGTCATTGTTCTAGGTATTATATTGTACATACATAACATTTCAGTCTACTGGTGTCGATACTTTAGAAGATCAAGTGAAATGTAGAAAGCTTACTTCTCAGCTGGGCATGGTGGTTCATGCCTGTAATCCCAGCACTTTGGGAGGCCAAGGCCGGCAGATCACTTGAGGCCAGTATTTTGAGACCAGCCCGGCCAACATGGCAAAACCCTGTTTCTACTAAAAAAAATACAAAAATTAGCCAGGCATGGTGGCACACACCTGTAACCCCAGCTACTTGGGAAGCTGAAGCACAAGAATCACTTGAACCTGAGAGGTGGAGGTTGCAGTGAGCCAAGATCACCCCATTATACTCCAGCCTGGGTGACAGAGGAAGGCCCTGTCTCAAAAAAAAAAAAAAAAAAAAAGAAGAAGAAGAAGAAAGCTTACTTCTCTTTTAGTCTCTTTATCCTCCTCCATTTATGATATAATTGTGTCTACATACATTCAGAATCACATCAGAGTTATAATTTTTGTTTCAGCCATCAAATATAATTTAGAAAACTCAAGAGGAGAAGAAGTCTATTATGTTCTTTCTTCTTTCCTGAAGTTCCAAGATTTTTTATTTTATCCTTTAGGGAAATTCCATTGGCCATTTTTTTAGCATAGGTCTACTGGTGACAAATTTTCTTAGCTTCTCTTCATTCCAAAATGTCTTTATTTCCCTTTCATTTCTGAAAGATATTTTTGCTGGATACAGAATTGTAGACGGATAGGTTTGTTTTTTATTTCAGTGCTTTAAAATGTGCCACTTCCTTCTGGCCTCTGATGAGAAATCCATTGTTATATGAATTGTTTCTCTGCTGTAGGTTAGGTCTAATTTCTCTCTTACTGCTTTCAAGATATTTTCTATTTTCTTTTTAAACCAAAGAGTTTTTATTAAGTTGACTATGGTATGGATTGCTTTCCGTTTATCCTATTTGGGGTTTACTTAGCTTCTGAAATCTGCAAATTTATGCCTTTTGTCAAATTTGGGGATTTTTCAGCCATTATTCCTGTTAACATTTTTTAGCCCCACCCACTTTCTCCTCTCCTTCTTGGACTCTGACGACATAAATGTTAGATCTTTTGTAGTAGTTCTACAGAGTTTTAAAGCTCTGTTCTTTTTTTCTTCTCTTTTCTTCAGCATATTTTCTCTGTTGCTCAGATTGGGTAATTTCTATTGTTTTATCTTCACATTTACTAGTTCTTTCCTCTGTCTTTTCCATTCTGCTGTTAAGCCCATCCATTCAGGTTTTATTTTGGTGGTTGTATTAGTTCGTTCTCACACGGCTAATAAAGACATACTCAAGACTAGGTAATTTATAAAGGAAAGAGATTGAATTGACTCACAGTTCAGCATGGCTGGGGAAGCCTCAGGAAACTTACAATCATGGCAGAAGGGGAAGCAAGCCTGTCCTTCTTCACATGGCAGCAGCAAGAAGTGCAGAGTGGAAGGGGGAGAAGCCCCTTATAAAACTATCAGATCTCATGAGAGCTTACTCACTATTACGGGAACAGCATAAGGGTATCTGCCCCATGATTAAATTACCTCTCACTGGGTGCCTCCCACAATGTGTGGGGATTACGGGAACTACAATTCAAGATGAGATTTGGGTGGGGACACAGCCAAACCATATCAGTGGTTGAATTTTCCAGCTTTAAAATTTTCATTTGATTCCTTGCTTATGCCTTCTATTTCAGTGCTGAGACTTTCTGCATTTGCCTGCATTTCAAATGTGTTCATCACTGCTTGTTGAAGCACTTTATAACGTGTGTGTTAAAATCGTTGTCAGATAATTCTAACATCCGTGTCATATCAATGTTGGCATCTGTCTTAGTTTGCTGGGGCTGCTGTAACAATTACCACAAACTGGTAGACATAAAACAACAGAAATTTATTGTCTCAGTGTTCTAGAAGCCAGGAGCCTATGATCAGGGTGTTGGCAGAGTTTGTTCCTTCTGGAGGCCCTGAGGAAGAAACCGTCCCTTCCAGCTCTCCTAACTTCTGGTGGCTGCTGGCATCTGTGGCTTGTAAACGCATCACACCAGTCTCAGCTTCCATCTTCACGTGGCCTTCTTCTCTGTCTCTTCTTCTTATAGAGACACTATTCATTGAATTTAGGATCCACCCTAAATCCAGGGTGATTTCACCTTGAGATCCTTAACTAATTACATTCTGCCAATATCTCGTTTCCAAGTAAAGTAACATGCTGAGGTTCCAGTGGACGTGAATTTTGGGAGGATGCTATTTAACCCACTCCAGTATCTGTTGATACTCTTTTCTCATTCAAGTGGCTAAATTTCTGGTTCTCGAAATGATGAGTCATACTTGATTGAAAATGGACATTTGGGATATTATGAGACTCTGGATTTTATTTAAGTCTTCTGTTTTAAGTAGACCTTTGCTGACACTTGTTCAGCTAACAAAGGGGATGCTCCCTTGTTACTTCCAGGTGGGGTTTTCCCAAGTGGCCTCCAAGGACACCAGAGGGACAGGTGCTCTTCATTGCTGCTGGCTAAGGGTGTGGCCTCAGGTTCCCCATCAGGCCTCTGTTGACAGCACACTGGCTGACAGGCACATGGGGACTTCCTTACTCCCTTTCATGCGATGTCCACTTTCATGGCATGGAGGTGGCTTTGAACCACTGGATAGTGGTGAATATTTTGATTTTCCACTTGTCTCTTCTGATACCAGCGCAGCAGGGGAGTGGACGGGCACGTCATCCTACCAGGCATGAGTGGAAGTCCAAGATCCCCACATGCTCTCCACTGACACTGTTGAGTTGGGCCTTGTTACCACTAGGCTGGAGTGCAAGCTCTGGCTTCGCACTCAGGCTTTGCTGGAGGGAGCGTGGGTGGGGCCATGGCTGTTTCTGTGGTGCTTTTCTGGTGTGGAGTGGTCACTGTCTAAAATTCTTTCCTCTTGCTAGGCTGCCTCTTTCCTCATCCTCCGGCAAGAAAAAGCAGATTTTCCTTGGCTCTTTGGTTCACTTTTGTCTTTGCCTGTTGGTGTTTCCAGTTGCCATGTTTTCCCACACCCAATCCGGGATGTGATATGAGAGGCAAAAGGAAAACTTAAAGAACTCACTACTTTGTCATTTCTTGGTTCTGAGGTCCCTAGAACATCTGCCTTCTTCTCTCCACCTCTCAGTGTCTTTCTGTTTGTTTTATACCTAACATCCAGGGCTTTTAGGGAAAGTACATCTGTGTCATCTTCCCCTAAGTGGAAGTTCCTATTTCTAGGATTTTAAATTAAAAAAAAAATCTTTCTTTTTAATTCACTCTTACCTGCCTAGCTTTTGTTCATTATCTTGGTCTCATTCTATGGGTGTTATTTTCTCCTTTATCTCTGAGGATTATACTTACACCTAGTTAAAGTCCTTTTTTTGTTTTTTTGGGTGTGTGTGTGGGGGTGTGTGTGTGTGTTTGAGACAGAGTCTCACTCTGTTGCTCAGGCTGGAGTGCAGTGCCATGATCTCAGCTCATAGCAGCCTCCGCCTCCTGGATTCCAACAATTCTCCTGCCTCAGCCACCCGGGTAGCTGAGGTTACAGGCATGTGCCACTACACCTGGCTAACTTTTGTATTTTTAGTAGAGACGGGCTTTTGCCATGTTAGCCAGGCTGGTCTCGAACTCCTGACCTCAGGTGATCCGCCCACCTCAGCCTCCCAAAGTGTTGGGATTACAGGTGTGAGCCACTGCGCCTGGCCCTATTTAAAGTCCTTTTAAGGCTGCTCTAACATTTGCATGTCCTTGGTAGCCATGAGTTTGTTGATCATCTTCTATAAGGTGTGCTTTGGATTTTAGTTTGAGAGCTTATCTTGAATAGAAGGTGTGTGTGTGTGTATGTGTGTATATGCATATGTGTGTGTGTACATGTGTCTGTATATGCATATGTGTATGTGTACATGTGTGTGTATGTGTGTGTTTATATGCATATGTGTGTGGGTGTACATGTGTGTATGCATGTGTGTATGTGTACGTGTGTGTGTGTTTATATGCATGTGTGTGGGTGTACGTGTGTGTGTTTGCATATGTGTGTGTGCATGTGCATCCTCTTCCTAGGATCACTTCTCTCTGACCAGCAGTTTTTCAGTTGTCTCCCTCTGGCCCACTGGGTTCCTGAGTAACTAGGTCTTATATTGGAGGCTTAGGCTTTTTGTCCCAAGGGACAGGCTGGGTATGATTTGGCCCCAGCTCAGCTCATTCCTGCTGCCTTAGGAAACTGCCCTGGGCCACTATTGCAATGTTCTATTTATGGGTGGAAACCGTTTCCCCAGACTGGACTCAATCCTGGATTATATGGAGACAATTCTGTCCCCCACTACCTTGCAGGATTTCACTCTCAAAGAATCTGCATATTTTTAAAGAACAGTTAAGTCTTACAATATGTTTTTATATTTTATTCATTATTTCTATGATTTTGGAGATGGAAGGAGGAAACTTTTGTGTGAACTCATGATGCCATTTTTATGGGAAGTAACCTTCTCTTCCCACCCACCGCTTTGAACGTGAAGCTCAGTTTCAGGGAGCCTGGATAGCTTTGGCGTTTTGGTGACTTTCTTAGTTAGCTTGTAGGCAGGCATTTGCTCAATAACTATATTAAGTCTGGATAATGATAGCAATCCATTTGGAAGATAATTTACTGATAACTTTAGATTTTTCAATCAAAAACCTTAAATTGCAAAATTACATATTTTGGGCATGTATTAACTTAGGTAACAAAAGTAAAGAGGCAACAAAGAATCTTTGAACAACATTGAACTTCCTGCTCTGAGGCAGAATTATAGTATTTTTGTAAAATCACAAAGAAAATAAGAGGATGTGATTTTTTTTTTTCTCTCTCTCTCTTAAAGGCAATTTTGTTTCTCCAGCATAAACTCGGGTCTGTAATTCCTGGAGCCACGCAGGGTTCCTGCTACCTGTTTGTCCTGATTGTTTTCATTCAGTCCAGGTGATCAGCCAAGATATATTTCGATGAAAATAGCAATTTTGCTCACCCCCAACCCACTTCCTTTTGTGTCCCCCGTCACTACCTCAATTTGGCCATAATTGTACCGTTCCCATAACAACAGCAAAATAACTGGATCTTTGTGGAGGGCTTATAACAGGGTTGTCCACAAAGCCACAGGCAACGCCAAACAGACCCTGTATATCAGCATCTCACAAGTGAGACAGCTATCTGGGGGAGCAATTCTTGGCAGCTCCCAATCAAACTTGCAGCTGACTGCTGATTACCTCTGCATTTCCAATCTGAGGCATAGCACCCTGTATTTCTCCCACATTTCCTCCCTTACATTCAGTCTCAGGACCATCATTCCCTCATGGCCTGCCTGGGACGTTAAAACAATGCACACACAGAGGAAAACAGACAACGAAAACTCTTTCTCTGCATTGAGAGCACCAAATTGCAGGAAAGATCAGGGAACCACGTGGTCTCAGGGCTGTGCTTCAGGTTGTGTGCTAGCTATCGCACCAAGACTCAAAATAAACTTTATGGGTGTGGATACAGATTCCCTTTCTGCTAAGCCACTGTGTGATTTTGGGGAGCATGTTCGCTGATCAGGGTTATGAGAGCTGGCTGGAGAGGAAGTCGCCTTTGTTCTGGCCTGCAAGTCATGTCAAGCGAAGTTAGATGTTTCCCTACCGACAGCTATTTTGATCTCTCGGTACAAAAGACAGCCGCTGCTGGTAACCCTGGAGTTGAATCCCACATTCTGTCTGAGTTTAGGACTAGGACTTTGCAAATTGACAGCTCACATACTTTTGCTGGTGTGCCGCCAACACAGAGATCGGCTTCAGCCAAATTCGGGAGGGGGAGGGAGGGGCAGGGGTGGTAAGAGAAGGCAAGAGCAGAAGGCAGGAGCAAGGGATGGTGTCTCCTGCCCGTCTTCAAATGCGGACTCACAGGGTTTGGAGGTGGCTGCAGTGTCACACCTGGAGCTGCAGATATAAGAGCCATCAGAGGGAGCAGCAAGCACAGAGCCCAGGCCTCCTACCCCTGCCCCTGAAGAAAGAGGCCGTGGACAACCACCTCTGGTGTCTCTGGCAGCCAGGTGGGCTGGGTAGTGGGGTACCTGACATCTGGCAGCAAGGTGAGCCCTAAGGCCTCAGGTTGGCCCCATAGAAATGGGTGTCAAAGGGCCAGGCATGGTGGCTCACGCCTGTAATCCCAGCACTTTGGGAGGCTGAGGTGGGCAGATCACGAGGTCAGGAGATTGAGATCATCCTGGCTAACACGGTGAAACCCTGTCTCTACTAAAAATACAAAAACAAAATTAGCCAGGTATGGTGGCGGGCACCTGTAGTCCCAGCTATTCGGGAGGCTGAGGCAGGAGAATGGTGTGAACCCAGGAGGCAGAGCTTGCAGTGAGCCAAGATCGCCACTACACTCCAGCCTGGGCAACAGAGCCAGACTCTGTCTGAAAAAAAAAGAAAGAAAGAAAGAAAGAAATAGGTGTCAAATGTATCCCTTTGGATGAAAATTAAGGTTTTAACCTAAACAGGGATAATGTCAATGTTTTACATTTGTAGGAACTACTGCTGTTTCCAAGCAATTGCTTGTGTTTTACTAATGATTTGATCAACTCCATGCTTGTGGCTGTATGCTTTGCTGTCTGATTGTGCCAAGTGTGGACCCCAGGCCAGCAGCTTTGGTGTCCCCCAGAGCTTGGGAGAGATTTGGTCTCCGAGGCCCTCCCCAGCCATCCTGAATCAGAACCTGCATTTTAATAAGATGCCTGGGAGATCCGTGGCAGGGGTGAGTCATCTCCCTGTAAGATGTGCTTTGGAATTTTAGTTTAAAAGCTCATCTTGAATAAGTGTGTGTGTGAAGCTAGAGGGGTAGGCTGGGCCTTGTGCACTATGATAGTTTGGCTTTCATTTTTCAAAGCACTGGAAAGCCATTGAAGAGTTTTATACAGGCTTGGTGACATGATCAGACTTGGAAGTAATTTCTCTGTCTGCAGTGGAGCAATTGGACTGGAAGGGATCAGGGTGGGTACAGCCAGAACAGTCACAAGGCTACTTTAGGTGAAATGGGGGTAGCTTGAACAAATGTCATGGTTGTGGTAGTGGTGGTAATGGTAGTAGTGATGGTGGTGGTAGTGGTGATGGTGATGATGATGGTGGAGGTGGTGGTGGGTTGATTGTGGAAGGGTGGTGATACTGGTATGGTGGTGATGGTGATGGTTGTGGTGGTGATTGTGGTAATGGTGGTGGTGATGATGGTGGTAGGGGTGATGGTACTCGTGGTAATGATGGTGATGATGGTGGTAATGGTAGCGATGGTGATAGCAGTAATTGTGGTGGTAATGGTGGTTGTGGTAGTGATGGTGGTTGTGGTAGTGATGGTGGTGATTGTGATGGTGGTGATGGTGATAATGATGGGGGTGGTAATGGTGGTGGTGATGATAATGGTGGTAATAGTGGTGGTGATGATGGATAGTGGTGATGGTGATTGTGGTGGTAGTGATGGTGGTGATGTTGATGGTAATGGGAGAGATGGTGGCAATGGAAAGAAGTAGAAATTTACACAATATTTAGAAGGTAAAGTCAACAAAAATTAGTGATTATTGGAAATGGAAGATGAAGAAAAGGTTAAGTCAAATTTATTTTGTAAAAAGCTTAGTGCTGTCTTAAGTTGCTCTTGGTTAGTTGAACATGCACATTTGTTCATCTTCTTTCTATAGACAGTTTAATACTGTGCCTCAAAGAGTCACATTCATTCTCCAAACCACCACCACCAGCACACTGCAAGTGTTCTTAGCTGCTGTGGTGGATTAAAGATGACTGCTCATTCTTTGACAATCCTTCCATCAAGAGATGGGGTCTATTTTCCTTTCCCTTTAATCTGGGCTGGCCTATCACTGCTTTGGCAAATCACTTATGGGAGAAGTGATGTGTAGAACTTCTGAAGCTAGGACATAAGAAGCTGTCCAGCTTCTGCTTGGGCCTCTTGGAGCACTCTCTCTGGAAGCCCTGAGCTACCATGAAAGACGTCTGACTACCCTGACACCACCATGCTTGAGGGGCCCCATGTAGGTGTTCTCTTCAATAGTCCTCATCTTTCAGCTGGACTCACCAAAGCCCCAGATAATTGAGAAACCCCTTCTTGGAACCTCTGTATTGGTTCATCTGGGAGCTGAGTAATACTGAGTGACTTCAGTCAAAGCCACATGGAGCAGAAGAATCACCCAGCTGAGCCCTGTTCAAATCAAGCCCACTATATTGTGAGATAGAATAAATGGATGTTGTTGAAAGCTGCGAAGTTCAAGGGTAATGTGTTAGGCAGCAGTGACTGGAACACCTGCTTTTCCAGATGTGACAACAGAATTAGAGTAATAACTCCTATTCTTCCTTACCAAGCCTATTCTTCACCCACTCTAACCAGTAGCATAGCATGCATAAACAAGGGTGTATTCTGGGATGTGAAACAGAATCATTTTAGCTATTAGGTAATGCAGATAGAGAAAAACAACACCCAGTGAGTGACTTAGTGGGTGAGGCCTCTCTTCCCCACCCCACCCCTACCCCTGGCATCTTGTTCCCAGCCTAAGGAGTCGAGACTCCTATAGTGGATGATCCAACCAACAGCCTGGTCCCCAAGGGGTGCCATGATCCATTGCCTCGTCACTGGGGGTATTTGAATTACTCAATTTGAACAGTTCTCCCCATGGAGGAGATTAAATCCCAAGTAACAGAAACGAGGGGTGCATGAGAAGTGAGGGGACAAAAATCTGTTAACAGTGCTATTCCTCACCAAACCTCCGCTCATTGAAACGATGGCTCCTCAGTGATTCTCAGACTGCGAAAGCATATGCAACATTAGCGGTGTGCAAAATGAAGGAAATAAATTGATGACTGTACCTGGTAACTATTAAAATGTCTGTATGGTCCAGCTATGTTATTCTTGTTAACATTTTGTTGTAAAATGGCATTTCTTCCCAGGATAAAAGCTCATTGAAACGATGCCTTCCTGGGAGCATATGTACAAACGTCACACTCTGCCAATTTTATATCTAATTAAAACCTCAATGCATCAAAACATCCTTTGAAATAATTAAGGGCATTTCACCATTGGGGCACAAAGCTAAATGTGTCCAAATATATCTGAAATCAGCAGATGGAACTAAGGGAATTAATACAGTAGTATGACATTTTGCAAGCATCTAAAAGAAAACGGAATTTGGCTTGCAAAGGATATACTTTTTCATTTGGGGTAAAATAAGGTGCATTTACCACT
Organism: Hylobates moloch; assembly: GCF_009828535.3. Classification (NCBI taxonomy): domain Eukaryota; kingdom Metazoa; phylum Chordata; class Mammalia; order Primates; family Hylobatidae; genus Hylobates; species Hylobates moloch. The sequence continues at coordinate 93,912,913 of NW_026652276.1, forward strand.
CAGACTAAGCACCCCATTCATGCAAAGTTAATACATGAGGTGCAATTTATCTCCAGGTTGTTGAAGGGAAAGCAATCATTTACAGGGGTTCTGCTGCTCCCTGGGAAGGGAGCCTCCAAGACAGTTTTGATCCATTGATGAGTGCTGTCTAATATGCTCCCTGAGGTACAGTTTCCCTAAATCTATTAGACTTTTACAGTCCTCCAGGATCTGCAGTCTGGAGATGCTCCATCATACTGTATTAACTTGACAACGTAATGTACTGCTATCTTTTATTTTCATAGGAAGTACTAGGTTTGACCTTGAAACTCTTAACCACACTTTATAATCTTCAGCCCATCCTGGCAAAAAAGAGGCCATCCTAAGAAATCAATCCTGGCTAGACTTGAGTCTGTAAAACCTTGGATTGGAATGCATAGGACTAGGGGAGGTGGGAGAGTAAGTAAGGGTCTTGACAGCTCTGTCTTTATCTTCAGAGGCAAATGAAGTGGGGGAATTGAGGAGACATGAGTTATGTTACCAGCTACAGTTCACTGAGCTCTTACCATGTGCCGAGCACTGTGCTTTACATGGGTTATTCTATTCACTTCTCATAAGGTTGACATTGTTCTTGTTTCATAGATGAGTGTATTAATCCTTTTTCATGCTGCTGATGAAGACATACCCAAGACTGGGTAATTTATAAAGAAAAAGAGGTTTAATGGACTCACAGTTCCATGTGACTGGGGAGGCCTCACAATCATGGTGGAAGGTGAAAGTCACGTCTTACATGGTGGCACGCAAGAAAGAACGAGAGCCAAGTGAAAGGGGTTTCCCCTTATAAAACCATCAGATCCTGTGAGACTTATTCACTACCACGAGAACAGTATGGGAGAAACCACCCCCATGCTTCAGTTATCTCCCACCAGGTCCCTCCCACAACATGGGGGAATTATGGGAGCTACAATTCAAGATGAGATTTGGGTGGGGACACAGCCAAACCATATCAATGAGGAAACTGAGGCTCAGAGAGGTTAAGCAACTTACCCAAGGTCACCCAGCTAGTAAATGGCAGAGCCTGGGTTCAAACTCAGGTCTTTTTGACTCAAAAGCCAAAGCTCTTAAGCATCATTCTATGATGACTCATTCTGCAGTGAAATCTTTGCTCTTGAGAATAGGAAGTGGGCTTGGCCTGCACTTGACTGACTTGGTGCCTTCATGGGACGTGGTTCAGTCATTCCTTTCACTTGCCATCAGCCCATAGCTGGACATTTCCTTCCCGGGTCCTTCCTGAGGAGCACAGAGTCCTTCCCTGGGGCTGGGAGTCATATGTCAGGTCTTCTTTCCTGCTCTAGAGACACCCCATGTGCCCCCAGAGTGGGAAATTAAAAGGGCCTGAAATGGTACCTTCATGCAAGTCACCTGGATGCTGAGCCTACTCAGAGACCTTCCTTGTGTTTCCCTGGGCCATCTGGTCTATAGTCAAGCACTAGGGGATGTCTGAATGGCCCTGACCCCTGCAGAGAGCCATGTCTTTGGGTGGCTGTCTGGAGACCCCAGAGACCAGGCAGAAGGTGAACAGTCACCCACCTGATGGTAGACATGGGCATTGGCTTGGGGGATTATTGTACAGATCCATGGTGGGTGCTCCCAAATTTGCTTCTTCCTGCAAGCCATAAAGCCTTTTAATTATTGAAGAATGATTCTTGCGGCTGGCCAATTTATCAGCCTCTGGCAAGAATAAAGAGTCAACCAGCCATGAATCCTATCTGATTACTAATAAGAACGACATAAAATGACACAAGTACTGAGGAATGCTCTCGGTTGGGCTCCAGCCAAGGCAGACCTGGATCGAATGAGCCCAGGTTAAACCAGCTCCCGCTTTCCCTGGTTGCTGAGTGGATGCGGAACATTCTGTTTTCAAAGGGCAGATGCTCACAGGCTCCTAGCAGCAGAGGAAAAGTAGGCAAAACTGGTTTCTGGCATGGGCCACATGGCTCTTCCCTCCCAGGAACATTCTCACTTCCTCCACCAACCAGGCTCCCCCGCAGCTGCCTCTGTGCATCTCTGAGGTGGCTCAGGCCTGGGTCCTGGCATTCTGCAAGGGGAACTTGGAGCCAGGACGCCTGGGTTTAAATCACATCATAAACAGCCCCTCACGTGTCCATCCACAGATGAATGGATAAACAAAATGTGGCATATACATATAATAGACTATTATTCATCTATAAAGAGGTATGAAGTGCTGATACATGCTACAACATGGATGAAACTTGAAAACATGCTCAGTGTGGGCAGGCACAGTGGCTCACGCCTGTAATTCCAGCACTTTGGGAGGCCGAGAGGCAAGAGGATTGGTTGAAACCAGGAGTTCGAGACCAGCCTGGCAACATAGTGAGACCCTGCCTCTACAAAAAGTTTAAAAAAAAAAATTAGTTAGGTGCAGTGGTGTGTGCCTGTGGTCCCAGTTACTCAGGAGGTTGAAGTGGGAGGATTGCTTGAGCCCAGGAGATTGAGGCTGGAGTGAGCTACGATTGTGCCATTGCACTCCAGCCTGGGTGACAGAGCAAGACCTTGTCTTCTAAAAAAAAAAAAAAAAGGGAGAGAGAGAAAACATGCTGAGGCCGGGCATGGTGGCTCACACCTGTAATCCCAGCACTTTGGGAGGCCGAGGTGGGTGGATCACGAGGTCAGAAGTTCAAGACCAGCCTGGCCAAGATGGTGAAACCCCATATCTACTAAGAATACAAAAATTAGCTGGGCATGATGGCGGACACCTAAAATCCCAGCTACTCGGGAGGCTGAGGCAGGGAATTTCGTGAACCCGGGAGGCGGAGGTTGTGCTGAGCCAAGATGGTGCCACTCCAGCCTGGGCAGCAGAGCGAGACTCCATCTCAAAAAATAAAAAATAAAAATAAAACAAAAAAGAAAGAAAGAAAAGAAAATATGCTAAGTGAAAGAAGCCAGACACAAAAGGCCACATCGTGTGCAATTCCTGTTATATGAAATGTCCAGAATGGGCAAATCCGTGAAGACAGAAAGCAGATTGGTGATTGTCAGGGGGCGGGGGTGGGGCAAAATGAGGAATGACTGATTCAGGGGTAGGATTTTCTCTTTGGGGTGATGAAAATGCTTTGGTGCTAAATAGAGGCGTTGCACAACATCATGGATGTACTACATACCACTGAATTGTTCACTTTAAAATGGTGAATTGAATGTTATGTGAATTTCACTCCAATGGAAAACAAAAACAAGTCACATCAGGATGCTCCTTCAACAAGCACTTCCTGGGGAAAGCCTTGAGACCCAGGAACGGTGAGCCCTAAGGCAGGCTAGGATCTGGGAGCGCTGTCGTGTCCTGGGAGAAGTTCAGTCCCAGTGGGCTCCACCACCCGCACCCGGTCCTTCCTCCTTTGAACGCAGAGGCTCTGGCAACGGTGGCAGGAGCCACGCAGAATGGTGGAGCTTCCAGCGTGGAGAGGCGCACCACAAGGACCTGCCTCCGTGCAGCTGCTGAGTCCACACCCGTGACTTGGTGTCACCACCTCCTGAGTTTTTGTTATTGAGAAGAATAGATTCGTATTTGTTGAAGACACACTGAGAACAAGTCAACAGAAGCAATCATCTGTGAGAGCTTGCTGTGGGCCCCGTGGGAAACTCGCAATATGGTGGGAGACGGATTTAGAAACAAATGGTGGTGATTTTTGTGCATTAAGTGCGACGCAAGAGCTGGAATCAGGCCGGGCGTGGTGGCTCATGTCTGTAATTCCAGCACTTTGGGAAGCCAAGGCAGGCAGATCACTTGAGGTTAGGAGTTCGAGACCAGCCTGGTCAACATGGGGAAACCCTGTCTCTACTTAAAATATAAAAATTAGCCAGGCATGGTGGCAGGCATCTGTAATCCCAGTTACTCAGGAGGCTGAGGCAGGAGAATCGCTTGAACCTGGGAGGCGGAGGTTGCAGTGAGCTGAGATCGCGCCACTGCACTCCAGGCTGGGCAAAGGGATCGAAGCTCTGTCTCCAAAAAAAAAAAAAAAAAAAAAAAATAGAGCTGGAATCAGAGGCATGTAGGAACCCAGAGAAGGAGTCCCTGACTGTCACCCAGGTGAGGGGCCCTTAAGCCATGGAAGGCCTCCCTGAGCGCCTAAGGAGGGCCTTGGAACCCAAGGAGGAGCGGGAGGTAGCAGAGAACAGAGAGGATGGTCAGAGAAAGGCCTGGAGGAGAAACCCTGAGTGGCCCACACAGGAGCCCTGCCACCTATGCAGGAAACGGATAACCAGCTCGGCTTTGCAAGAGTGTAGCGTGCATGAGATTTTTTAAATGTTAACATCAATATCTACAATCTTCTGGCCACCCTCCGTGCTGGCCTTTGCCATGCTGACCTGGGCAAGGGGTGGAGGGGACAAGCTTGGAAAGCCAGGGCTCGCCGCATGTCTCCACCTGGGGAAGGAGAGGAGGTGGGCTGCAGGGAAAAGAGGGGGCAAGGGAGTGGCAATTGAGGATTAATGAAGAGAGACAAGGAAATGAGATGAGGGGCTCCCGTAGGACTTGGGCTTTGAAGGGAGAGGTGTGAAAAGTGGGTTATTAGGTCAGCCCTCTGCAGGTGTAGGGCTTCCGTAAGAAGTTGTCAGTGAAGACTCTCACTAGCTCAGTGCTTTTTGGAGGGGAATTTTCTGTTGGTTGCACTGATGGCTGTTGGAGACTGAGTCCTCATTAAAATAGAAAAAAGAAGGCCCAGTTTTCTTTGGGTTATGGTGAGGTACAAGGCAGGGATGAAGGAGGTGAGGCAGGTGGATACACAGAGTGTCACACCTCAGAGGATCTCTTGGGCCTGGGACTTTATTCTGTAGACAGAAGGGAACTTTGGGATCTTGAGGAAATTTTAGCTTCTCTAATGCTCAGTTTCTTCTTCTTTTAATTTTTTTTCCTTCCTTCCTTCCTTCCTTCCTTCCTTCCTTCCTTCCTTCCTTCCTTCCTTCCTTCCTTCCTTCCTTCCTTCCTCTCTTTCTCTCTTTCTTTCTTCCTTTCTTTCCCTTCCTTCCTTCCTTTTCCTTCCTTCCTTCCTTCCCTCCTCTCTCTGTTCTTTCTTTCTTTTTTCTTTCTTTCCTTCTTTCTTTCATTTTTCAGGGTCTTGCTCTGTTGCCCAGGCTGGAGTACAGTGGTGCAGTCATGGCTCACTGCAGCCAGAACCTCCCTGGCTTAAGCAGTTCTCCTGTCTTGGCCTCCCAAGTAGCTGGGACCACAGGCACACACCACCATGCCTGGCTAATTGTTTTATTTTTGATAGAGATGGAGTCTTGCTATGTTGCCCAGGCTGATCTTGAACTCCTGGGCTCAAGCAATCCTCCCACCTCAGCCTCCCAAAGCACTGGGATTTCAGCGTGAGCCACCACACCCGACCAGTTCCTTCTTTAAAATGAAGATCGTAATGATGCCTGCACTATAGTTTTATTACAAGTATTACATAAAACCACGTGTGAGAATAGACCTAACCCACTTCCCACCCCAGAGCAGCCCCTTCATTCAGGCTTATTGAATCTGGACCTGCTTTGGCCCCACCCAAACCAATCTGCCCCAGGTCCTGCTTATTTAAGGGCAGCCCTCACCCTATGGAGCTGATCCAGTGTTTGCCCCACAGCATCATAATGTCATATGCAACAGGACAGTGTAGCATTTCACAGCAGCCTTTATTCCCTGCTCTGAAAGAGGGAGCCAGATGGACGTTTTAGTGGACAGAGGAGAAACACACACATGGTTTGTGTCATGACAAGGTTCTGCCATCGCACTGGCTCAAGATCAAGGGCCTAAAGTGAGGAACAAAAGGCCAAGGCACACCAATGCAATAGAACAGTAACAGCATGTACCGCTCACTCGGGTCCTCTGCCTACCCTGGGCAATGTCTCCCTCAATCTTTGCAACACCCCTATGACATAGGTCAAAAAGTGCTCCTTTTTTTTTTTTTTCTGAGATGGAGTCTCGCTTTCTTGCTCAGGCTGGAATGCAGTGGCACAATCTCAGCTCACTGCAACCTCCGCCTCCCAAGTTCAAGCTATTCTCCTGCCTCAGCCTCCCTAGTAACTGGGACTACAGGTGTGTGTCACCATGCCTGGCTAATTTTTTTGTATTTTGAGTAGAGACGGGGGTTTCACCATGTTGGCTAGGCTGGTCTCGAACTCCTGACCTCAAGTTATCTGTCCACTTCGGCCTCCCAAAGTGCTGGGATTACAGGCGTGAGCCACTGTGCCCAGCCTCAAAAGTGCTCCTTTTTTACCAATGGAGAAACAGCCCAGAGAGGAAAAGCGATTTGCACAAAGTCACATAGCTAAACAATGGCAGATCCAGGCCGTTTGCTGTCAGTCTGAGCTCTCGAATTCTAAGAGGAGCCACTTCTCTCGGGAAGCCAGGAAGGCTCCTCGCAAATCCTGGTGGAGAAGTGGTTACCTCAAAGCCTTTAAGCACAGTCATAAACTTACCTTGACGGGCCAGGTAATCCGATTCTATAGAGTTGGCATTCAAAAACGAAAAAAAAAAGGTATTGATATGTTTATCCTCACCCTCATAACCTGCTCTATTCAAATAAATTCACTGTGCTCAGTTCTGCAGGGAGCAACAGAGCTGCCCGGAATCAGATGGTGCCACACACATCCTATTTCTCTTGCGGGATCATTCCTGGAGGAGCTTCCTGCAGCCAAATGACATTGAGTGTGATCATTTCAAAGTACAAACAGGATTAAAAGGAAAACATCTGTACCTTTCTAGGCTGCACTAACTTAGTTACAAACAAGCTGTGTAGATATCCAAAGGCGCAGTGACTTTTGCTGCAGAGGTGGGTGGTGACCATCTGGAATGGGCATTGATTAGAAGAGAACTGGACGTCCCTGTGACTGCATCCTTGGTGGGGGTCAGGGCACAGAGACGTATGTTTGATTCCACAATGTCAGTGTGACTTGGAGACCCTTTTGTTGCTGTTGTTGTTGATATTACAGTTAGTGAGTCACCCACTACACCTCCCTCCTTTGATGAAGTCCTGAGCTGTAGAATGACTCCAGTCAGGCACAACTGCTTTATTAGCATGCCTTGGCTCCCATACAGAGCTCTGAACATCAAACAAAGTTGGCCAGGATTTGATCCTCAAAAGAGAAGATGGGATCCCATCAAGAAGTCCACATGCCTGAAGCCTGTTGGTCCAAAAGAGTCTCATTTTGTAGGGGGAAGAAACTTAATTAGCAGTGCAGGAAGCGACTCTCAGAACATGTGGATTTCAGTTTTGCCAAGATTCCAGGCCAACTTATTACTCTATTATTGTTGTTGTTAATCTTTGCTTGAAAGATGCATGAAGTCAGTAAGTCCCCTTCTTAAGGACACCAAAGCTGGGAGTCTCTGAAAAACAGAACCAAACAGTGGACCACTGGTCAGAGGCACGATATGAGTAAAGAGTAGCAGAAACATTTTTATCATATATCCACATTAAAGGGTGACTATAAAGTATGTTCCATAATGGCTTTTTTTTTTTTTACCGCCTCAGCAAAGAAATAGCACTCTGTTTTGTTTGGAAAACCTACTTTGATGCCTCAAAAAATAATGTGCTTTTCTGATTCTGATTTTTCCTCTTTTCTTTCAGCAACCGTGTTCTGCCTGTCTCTAAACCAGTACTTGGAAGGAATGTCTCTCTCTCTCTGTTTATACTTCTATGTTTCAGAGTCAACGTCATGACTACAGGAGATGTGATTTGCAAAAAGGCTTGTTCTCCGATAGCCAAGGAAAATATGTTTTTTTTTTTTTAAAAATCTTGCTAATGCATTAGTTTTGGCATCTTTAAAACTCCTTTTTCCTTTTCTTTTTTTTTGGGGGGTAGGAGGACAGGGTCTTGCTCTGTTTCCCAGGCCGGAGTGCAGTGGTGCAATCATAGCTCACTGAAGCCTTACTCAAGCCTTCACTCCTGAGCTCAAGTGATTCTCTTGCCTCAGCCTCTCCAGTACCTGAGACTACAGGCGTGTGCCACCACAACCACCTAATTAAAAAAAAAAAAAAATTGTAGAGATGGAGTTCTCCCTATATTGCCCAGGCTGGTCTTGAGCTGGCTCAAGCAATTCTCCTGCTTCAGTCTCCCAAAGCGCTGGGATTACTACAGGTGTGAGCCACTGTGCTGAGACTTGCTTTTCTCCTCTTTCTGTGATCCCTCCCAAAATTTGCTGTCAATAAACTCTGTGGTCCTGTGAGTGACCCAGACCAGAGACAAGCATTGTAGCCGTGTCACCAACTGGCCAAAGATGGCTGCTACATGATTTCCCTTATCCAATCTAAAGGGGGCTATCAGAGTGGGACAGAGGGCCATCTGTGTCCACAAAATGAGCCTAGAGTTGGGACTGCTGGGACTATACGCGTATGTGACCATATGCCTAGTTGAGAGTTGTCATACATAACCAGACAGTGGAGAAGCATGGTGGCCAACCTAGAAATGATGAGTTGGGTTCTAGGGCTGACGGACTGAAGGCTTTATGAATGACCTTTTCACTTCGTTGACACATAGGTGACCCCTGTGTCCTCTAAATGGTGCAGGCCAGGCATCTTTTCCGAAACCTAATGGTTCCTTCTCTTTTATAAATGGCCAGATCGAAGGGCATTAGTGCTCTCAGGGGGCTAACTCTTTAAATGCCTCTTGTACAATGGGCCTCAAAGGCCCCTGTCTCCTTCCTAAATGGGCCTTACTGCAAAACCCTAATGCACTTCCTCACACTGGGACCTCAGCTGGCTCTGTGCACAGGCCTCCCTGCAGCACAGGCCCTCCCTGCAACCACAGCAGTCACTAATGAATATTTTATCAGTTGCTGTGCCTCTCTGTGCAGGCTGTATCTGGAAGTCATCTTTGCTGTTTTGACAGCCTTTCTGCCTTAAAGGAGCCACTAGCAATGATGTGTTGCCATCTGTTTAGAAATGAGGACTCAGCCAGCCTCCCAGTTAAGCTGGAAAGCATGATTCTCTCTCAGAACAGATCTTTGAAAAGAGGGCTCTGCTCTCATGAAAGTCCACAGTCTGCCCCCGCAGTTCCCTTTTCACTAACTCCAGTGGGAGAAAAAATTAAGAAAATGTAGACCTAGAAGGTCAGAAGATTGCCTCTTCAAAAGGCACTAGTTTCTAAGAGTAGTATTCCTATTCTTTTGTTTTAGAACTTGGGTGAATTCATTTATTTCTACAACAAATGTTTATCTAGTTCCTACTTCATCAGGCAAAACACTGGAACTCAGCCCGGAACAGGAAGAAGCTGACTTTGCCGTCAGAGAACAGACAGCCTAGTGAGGAATTCACTGACTTGCACATTCATTTATTCAACACCTATTTACAGAGTGACTATGATGTGCCTGACATTGCTCCACGGACAGGGATACACAGTGAACCAAACAAACAAAAATCATTCTGCTGGAAGACAAAATATAATCACACAATGTATATAATTATTAAATGCAATAAGCAAAATGACAAACATTTCCTTACAAATGCCTTTCCTGAGATTCTATATCCAGCTAAACTATCATTCAGCAGTAAAGACAAAACCGAGACATTGTCAGGTATACAACAAATAAGAGAGTTTCTTATGAGCAAGTGCTTACTGTTAGAGGAAAGTGAACAAAGAAGAAAGAAACAAGAGGCAGCACAAAAATCCAGGAAATACATTAACAAATGCAATGAATGACCACAATTTTTGTATTTTAACAGAGAAAAAAATGAACATTCCTGAAAATGGTAAAGTAGAAAACCAAGATAAAGGAGAAAGGATTTTTAAAATCTGACTTTTTAGTCAAACAAGGAAAGCAAACAAGCCTCTAGCAAGATTGACTTTTAAAGAGTGGTAAAAAGGCATAAATAATAGCAGGAATAGGGCCAGGCACGGTGGCTCATGTCTGTAATCCCAGCACTTTGGGAGGCCGAGGTGGGTGGATCACAAGGTCAGGAGTTCAAGACCAGCCTGACCAATATGGTGAAACCCCATCTCTACTAAAAATACAAAAATTAGCTAGGTATGGTGGCACGTGCCTGTAGTCCCAGCTACTCAGGAGGCTGAGGCAGGAGAATCGCTTGAACCCAGGAGGCAGAGGTTGCTGTGAGCCAAGATCGTACCACTGCACTCCAGCCTGGGTGACAGAGCGAGACTCCATCTCAAAATAATAATAAATAAAAACAGATGCAGTTGAGTTTTTTTTTAATTAGGAGAATGCAATGAATACCTTTATGCTAAATTTGAAAACTTAGATGAAATGAATCATTTTATAGAAAAAGATAGACTACTAAAATGGACCCACAGCCTGGGCAACATAGTGAGACCCCCATCTCTACAAAAAATCAAAAAAGTTGCCGGGTGTGGTGGTATCCGGCTGTGTTTGGGAGGTGTACTCAAGAGGCTGAAGTGGGAAGACCATTGGGGCCAAGGAGTTCAAGGCTGCAGTGAGCTATGATCACCCCACTGCACTCCAGCCCGGGCAACAGAGCAAGACTCTGTTTCAAGAAATAAAATCTCCCAGCAATTTGGGAGGCCAAGGCGGGTGAATCACCTTAAGTCAGGAGTTTGAGACTAGCCTGGCCAACACCAACATGGTGAAACCCTGTCTCTACTAAAAACACAAAGAAAATTAGCCAGGCGTGGTGGCATGTGCCTGTAATCCCAGCTACTCTGGAGGCTGAGGCAGGAGAATCGCTTGAACCCAGGAGGCAGAGGTTGCAGTGAGCTGAGATCACGCCATTGTACTCCAGCCTGGGTGACAGAGCCAAATAAAATAAAATAAAAAATAGACCCAAGAAGATTTTTAAAATATGAAATAAATCAACAACTATTAAAGAAATTAAACTGGCAATCAAAAGTTCTCCCACAACCACTCCCACACCTCCCCCACCCCTCGCCCCCACCATACACACAGACAAAAGACAGATTGTTTTCCAGGCAAGTTGTAACAAAGCTTTGAAGAACAGAAAGCTCTCATTTTATGAAAACAGTTTCAGACACTAGAAAAAGAGGGGAAGGTATTGAAAGAACTTGATAAAGTTAGTAAAATCAGGAAGCCCAAACCAGAGCCTCATGGTGCCACACGGAGAGAAGGTCCTAGCACCTTTGTTCTGTCAGCTGGGGCTCTGCCTGTCATGCTGGAAACAGAGGTTTCAATTACACTTAGTAACTGTCAGGAAAAGGCAGGTTAGCTGTTGGCTGTCTTTCACATCAAACTATGTGTTGAAGTGACAACTTTCTTTACTCCACACGGATCTCACACTAGACCTAGATGAGGCTGGCCAGAAGCAGGAATTACAAAGAGGAGCTTTACCAAATGCATCCTGGTTTATGTAAATGCAGGTGCCAATAATATCACTGGAATGGTGGCTCATGCCTGCAATCTCAGCACTTTACAAGGCCAAGGTTGGGGAATGGCTTAAGTTCAGGAGTTCGAGACTAGTCTGGACAACACGGTGAAGCCTTATCTCCACAAAAAATACAAAAATTAGCAGGACATCATGGCCCATGCTGCTCATCCCGGCTACTCAAGAGTCTGAGGTGGGAGGTTCACTTGAGTCCAAGAGTTTGAGGCTGCAGTGTGTCAAGATTTCACCACTGCACCCTAGCCTGGGTGATAGAGCAAGACCTTGTCTCAAAATAATAATAATCATGTCACTTCATTAAAAATGAGAAATCTGGACCAGGCACAGTGGGTCACACCTGTAATCCCAGCACTTTGGGAGGCCAAGGCGGGAGGATCACTTGAGGTCAGGTGGTCAAGATCAGCCTGGCCAACATGGTGAAACCCCATCTCTACCAAAAATACAAAAATTAGCCAGGCGTGGTGGAGGGCACCTGTAATCCCAGCTATTCAGGAGGCTGAGGCACGAGAATAGCTTGAACCCGGGAGGTGGAGGTTGCAGTGAGCCGAGATCACACCACTGCATTCCAGCCTGGGTGACAGAGCAAGATTAAGTCTCGGGGAAAAAAAAAAAAAAAAAAAGCTGGGACAAATGCTAGACAAAATGTGATGTCAAGACAACCGGCAAAAGCCAGGACTCTGCTGAGCCAACCAGGAAATGAAGGTAAATCTCACACTAGCAAGAGAGTTAATGTTCTGGATGTAAAATCAAAACATCAAGTCAAAAGCATCCCTCCATAGCAACAGAAACCACTTAGAAAGTGTAACAGAAGGAAAACACACATGAAAGTATTAAAGGGAAAACACACGCAACAGCCACCAAAAGTATTTATGGCCAGGCCCAGTGATTCACACCTGTAATCCCAGCAATTTGGGAGGCCAAGGTGAGTGGATCACTTGAGGTCAGGTGTTCAAGATCAGTCTGAGCAATATGATGAAGCCCTATCTCTACTAAAAATACAAAAATTAGCTGGGCGTGGTGGCATGAGCGTGTAATCCCAGCTACTCAGGAGGCAGAGACAGGAGAATGGCTTGAACCCAGGAGGCGGAGGTTGCAGTGAGCTGAGATCATGCCATTGCACTCCAGCCTGGGCAACAAGAGCGAAATTATGTCTCAAAAAAAAAAAAAAAGTATTTATACCAACTGTGAATATTATCTACTTTAAAAGAACTTTATAAAGAACAGTATAAAACATGATCAGAAAAAATATTTTTAAAAGCATCCAGAAATTGTATCAAGCATACCTGGTTTTGTTGTACTTTGCTTTATTGTGTTTTGTGGATACTGCATTTTTACAAATTGAAGGTTTGTGGCAATCCTGCATGAAGCAAGTCTATTTGAGTCACTTTTCCAGCAGCATTTGCTCACTTTGTGTCTCTGTCACAGTTTGGTAATTTCCCCAAGATTTTGAACTTTTTCATTATTATTATGTGTTATGATGATCCATGATCAGTGATTTTTTTTTTTTTTGAGGTGGAGTCTCGCTCTGTCACCCAGGCTGGAGTACAGTGCCACAGTCTCTGCTCACTGCAACCTCCGCCTCTTGGGTTCAAGCGATTCTCCTGCCTCAGCCTTCCGAGTAGCTGGGATTACAGGTGCCCACCAGCATGCCCGGCTGATTTTTGTATTTTTAGTAGAGACAGGGTTTCACCATATTGGCCAAGCTGTCTTGAACTCCTGAGCTCAAATGATTCATCTGCCTCGGCCTCCCAAAGTGCTGGGATTACAGGTGTGAGCCACTGCATCTGGCCTGATCAGGGATCTTTGATGTTACTATTGTAATTGCTTTGGGGCACCAAAAACCACGCCCATGTGACAGCAAACGTAATCTATACATGTCGTTCGTATTCTGACTGCCCCACCAACTGGCCTTTCCCTGTCTCTGTCCCTCTTATTGGGCCTCCCTCTTCCCTGAGAAACAACAATATTGAAATTAGGCTAATTAATAACCCTACAATGGCCTCTAAGTGCTCAAGTGAAAGGAAGAGTCACACATCTCTCACTTGAAATCAAAAGCCAGAAATGGTTGAGCTTAGTGAGGAAGGCGTGTTGAACTCCAAGATAGGCTGAAAACTTGGCCCCTTGCACGAGTTAGCCAAGTTCTGAATGCAAAGGAAAATTTCCTTCCTCCCTTGAAGGAAATTAAAAATGCCGCTCCAGTGAACACAGGAATGATAAGAAAGTGAAACAGACATTGCTGATATGGAGAAAATCTGAGTGGCCTGGATAGAAGATCAAACCAGCCACAACATTCCTTTAAGACAATTCCTAACCCAGAGCAAGGCCCTAACTGTCTTCAATTCTATGAAGACAGAGAGGTGAAGAAGCTGCAGAAAAAAAAGCTGGAAGTGAGTAGAGGTTGGTTCATGAGGTTTAAGGAAAGAAGCCGTCTCCATAACATAAAAGTGCAAGGTGCCAGGCACAGTGGCTCATGCCTGTAATCCCAGCACTTTGGGAGGCTGAGGTGGGTGGATCAAGAGGTCAGGAATTCGAGATCAACTTCACCAACATGGTGAAACCCCATCTCTACTAAAAATACAAAAATTAGCCAGGTGTGGTGGCGCATGCCTGTAATCCCAGCTACTCAGGAGGCTGAGGCAGGAGAACTGCTTGAACCCAGGAGGCGGAAGTTGCAGTGAACCGAGATCACACCACTGCACTTCAGCCTGGGCGAAAGAGTGATACTCTGTCTCAACAACAACAAAAAAAAGTGCAAGGTGAAGCAGCAGCAGATGCTGATGGAGAAGCTGCAGCAAGTTCTCAAGAAGATCTAGCTAGGATCATTGATTAAAGTGGCTACACCAACTGACAGATTTGCAGTGTAGACAAAACAGCCTTTCATTGAAAGAAGATACCATCCAGGACTTTCATAGCTACAGAGGAGAAGTCAATGCCTGGCTTCAAAGTTTTAAAGAACAGGCTGGCTCTCTTGTTAGGGGCTAATGCAGCTGGGGACTTTAAGTTGAAGCCAATCCTGAAAATCCTGGGGTCCTTAAGAATGATGCTCTATCTACTCTGTCTGGGCTCTGTACATGGAACAGAAAAGCCTCAAAGACAGCACATCTGTTTACAGCTTTTTTTTTTTTTTTTTGAGATGGAGTCTCACTCTGTTGCCCAGCGTGGAGTGCAGTGGTTCAATCCCGGCTCATTGCAAGCTCCACCTCCTGGGTTCATGCCATCCTCCTGCCTCAGCCTCCCAGTAGCTGGGACTACAGGTGCCTGCCACCATGCCTGGCTAATTTTTTGTATTTTTTAGTAGAGATGGGGTTTCACCATGTTATCCAGGATGGTCTCAATCTCCTGACCTCGTGATCTGACCTCCTTGGCCTCCCAAAGTGCTGGGATTACAGGCGTGAGCCACTGTGCCCGGCCTACAGCATGTTTTACTGAATGTGTTAAACCCGTTTTTGAGACCAATTGCTTATAAAAAAAAGATTTCTTTCAAAATATTACAGCTCATTGACAGTGCACCTTGTTACCTGAGAGCTCTAATGCAGATATACAATGAGATGAATGTTGTTTTCATGCCCGCTAACACAACATCCATTTTGCAGCCCATAGATCAAGGCGTAATTTTGACTTTCAAGTCTTACTACTTAAGAAATACATTGAGTGAGGCCATAGCTGCCATAGATGATGATTCCTCCAATGGATCTGGGCAAAGTCAACTGAAAATCTGGAAAAGGTTCATGATTCCATGGCTATTAAGTACACTCAGTATTCATGGGAAGAAATTAAAATAGCAACATTAATGGAAGTTTGGAAGAAGTTGATTCCATCCCTCATTGAGGACTTTGAATGGTTCAAGACTTTACTGGAGGAAGTATTTGGTTGGTGCAAAAGTAATTGCTGTTTTGCCATTACTTTTTTTTTTTTTGTGCAGATGTGGTGGAAATAGCAAGAGAACTAGATACAGATGTGGTGGAAATAGCAACAGAACTAGAATTGCAGATGTAGTGGAAATAGCAAAAGAACTAGAATTAGAAGTGGAGCCTGAAGATGTGATGGAATTGCTGCAATCTCATGATCAAACTTTGTTACAAAAATAATTTAGGTTTTTATTTTAGATTCAGGGGGTACATGTGCAACTGCGTGATGCTGAGGTTTGCAGTGTGAATGATCCTGTCACTCAGGTAGTGAGCATAATACTCAGCAGGTAGTTTTTCAGCCCTTGCCATCCTCCCTCTCTCCCATCTCTGGTAGTTCCCTGTGTCTGTTGTTTTCATCTTTATGCCCATGTTTACCCAACGCTTAGCTCCCACTTATAAGTGAGAACATGCAGTATTTGGCTTTCTGTTCCTGTACAATTTGCTTAGGATAATGACCTTCAGCTGTATCCATGTTGCTGCAAAGGACATAATTTCATTCTTTTTATGGCTGTGTAGTATTCCATGGTGTAGATGCACCACGTTTTCTTTATCCAATCTGCCACTGATGGGCACCTAGGTTGATTCCAACTCTTTGCTATTGCAAATAGTGCTGCAATGAACATACAAGCGTATGTGTCTTTTGGTAAAATGATTTATTTTCCTTTGCGTTTCTATCCAGTAAAGAGATCACTAGGTTGAATGGTAGTTTGTTTTAAGTTCTTTAAGAAATCTCGTAACTGCTTTTCACAGTGGCTGAACTAATTTACATGCCCACCAACAATGTATAAAGCATTCTCTTTTCTATGCAGCCTCACCAGCATCTGTTATTTTTTGACTTTTTAGTAATAGCCATTCTGATTGGTGTGAGATGGTATCTCACTGTGATTTTGATTTGCATTTATCTGATGATCAACGACGTTAAGCATTTTTTCATGTTTGTTGGCCGTTTGTATGTCTTCTTTTGAGAAGTGTCTGTTGGCCAGGTGTGGTGGCTCACACCTGTAATCCCAGCACTTTGGCAGGCCAAGTCAGGAGGATCACTTGAGCCTTGAACCTTGAGGAGTTTGAGACCAACCAGGGCAACATAGGGAGACCTTGCCTTTACAAAAAATGAAAAATTAGCCAGGTGTGGTGGTGTGCTCCTGTGGTCCAAGCTACTCACAAGACTGAGGTGGGAGGATCGCTTGAGCCCAGGAGGCTGAAGCTGCAGTGAGCCGTGATTGCACCACTGCACTCCAGCCTGAGCAAGAGAGTGAGACCCAGTCTAAAAAAAAATACCCAAAAAGTGTCTGTTCACATCCTTTGCCCACTTTTCAATGGTGATGTATGTTTTTGCTTGTTTCAATTGTTTAAATTTCTTATAAATTCTGGATGCTACACCTTCATTGGATACATTAGTGGATGAGGAGTGGCTCCTTATGGATGAGCAAAGAAAGTGATTTTTTAAGATGGAACCTATTCCTGATGAAGACACTGTTGTAGGGGCCAATAAGAGAGTTCTCCTTCGCTCTGTGATGGTTCACTGAAAAAATCCCCTCTCAAAAGGCAGATTAACTGGAGAAAAGACATGCACATTTATTTTAATTGTATACAAGGAAACTTTTAGAATGAAGACCTAAAGATACAGGGAAAATTGTCCATTTTCTTTTCTTTTCTTTTTTCTTTTTTTGAGACAGAGTCTCACTCTTATCACCCAGGCTGGAGTGCAATGGCATGATCTTGGCTCACTGCAACCTCCACCTCCCGGGTTCAAGTGATTCTCCTGCCTCAGCCTCCTGAGTAGCTGGGATTATAGGCGTCTGCCACCATGCCCAGCTAACTTTAGAGACAGGATTTCACCATGTTGGCCAGTCTGGTCTCGAACTCCTGACCTCAGGTGATCTGCCCGCCTCGGCCTCCCAAAGTGCTGTGATTACAGGTGTCAGCCAGCGCACCTGGCGTCCATTTTCATGCTTACGTTCAACAAAGTATGCACAGCCATGTAGAAACATGATTGGACAAAAAGTGTGTGATCTAATTAGTAATAGACTTAGTGGGAAAAGCCAGCGAGACCTGTCTGTCTAGATTCTTCTAGGCCTCTCTGAGAGTGAATTCCTTAGGGGGCAGGACACTTTCTGGAATGGGAATCTTATGACCTACAGTCAAAAAAGGTAGATCAGATAATTTCTTTATCTGATCTACCTTTTTTTACACAGATAGGGCAGAGGGAAAGTTAAGTAATCTTTTTCTGGTTTTATGGCTGGCTTGGGGGAAAAAGGGGATCTAGTTTCTATGACCTGCTTTGGGGAAGAGGGATTCTATTTTCTGTGGTGCCTCTGGGGAGAATGGGACTGAAAGACAGGCAGGAGGGCAGAGAAAAACTTTTTGCTTCTGAGGCCCTCATCTTGGAGTATTGTTTTCTGAGTCCCAACACTGTAAACTTTGTTGAAATGACAACAGAGGATTTATTAATAGCACAGTATCATAAATAAACTCAACATAAACTTAGTTGATAAAGCAGCAGCAGGGTTTGAGAGGAATGGCTCCAATTTTGAAAGAAGTTTGACTGTGGGTAAAACACTATCAAACCGCACCAAATGCTACGCAGAAATTTTTTGTGAAAGGAAGAGTCCATCAAGGCAGCAAACTTCTTTGCGGTCTTATTTTAATAAATTGCCACAGCCAGCCCAGCCTTCAGCAATCACCACCCTGCTCAGTCAGCAGCCATCAATGTCGAAGCCAGACTCTCCATCAGCAAAGAGATTATGACTTGATTAAGGCTCGGATGATCATTAGCACTTTTTAGCAACAAAGTTTTTGTTTGTTTGTTTGTTTGTTTGTTTGTTTAGAAGGAGTCTCACTCTGTCGCCCAGGCTGGAGTGCAGTGGCACGATCTTGGCTCACTGCAGCCTCCACCTCCCGGGTTCAAGCAATTCTCCTGCCTCAGCTTCCCGAGTAGCTGGCATTACAGATGCACGTCACCATGCCCAGATAATTTTTTTTTATTTTTAGTAGAGATGGGGTTTTACCATGTTGGCCAGGCTGGCCTCGAACTCCTGACCTCAAGTGATCCACCCGCCTCAGCCTCCCAAAGTGCTGGGATTACAGGCATGAGCCACCATACTGGGCCAACAAAATATTTTTTAATTAAGGCATGTTCATTGGTTTTTTAAATATACATATATATATTCTAAAATTCTATTGCACACTTAATAGACAATAATATAGGATAAACAAATTTTGTCTGCACTGGGAAACCAAAAAATTTGCATGACTTGTTTTATTGAGGTGGCCTGGAACTGGACCTATAATATCTCTGAGGTATGCCTGTATGAGCTTGGGAATCCTTAATATAATAAATTCTCTTCCAACATAATATGATATAATCTATAATTATACATAATAATATAATAATTATAATAGTAGGATAGACTAATTCTCTTCCAATTAATTTATAAATTGAATTCAATCCCAAGATGGTTTCTCAAGGAACTTTCAAAGCTTATTAAAAATGTTATATGTGCTTTGGAAGGCCAAGGCCAGAGGACCGTTGGAACTCAAAGTTCAAGACTAGCCTGGGCAACGTAGCAAGACCTGTCACTATTCAATTAAATAACAACAAAAAAAGAGTCTGGGCACAGCGGCTCACACCTATAATCCCAGCATTTTGGAGGCCGAGGTGGGCAGATCTCTTGAGCCCAGGAGTTTGAGACCAGCCTGGGCAACATGGTGAAACCCCATGTCTACTAAAATACAAAAATTAGCCAGGCATGGTGGCATGCACCTGTAGTCCCAGCTACTTGGGAGGCGGAGGTGCAAGGATCACTTAATCCCAGGAGTTGGAGACCAGCCTGGGCAACATAGCAAGATCCCTTCTCTACAAAAGAGTGAAAAAAAAATTACCTGGGCATGGTGGTGTGGGACTGTGGTCCCAGCTACTTGGGAGGCTGAGGTGGGAGGATCACTTGAGCTTGAGTGGCGGAGGCTACAGTGAGTTATGATTATGCCACTGCACTAAAGCCTGGGCGACAGAGTGAGGCCCTGTCTGGAAAAAAAAAATGAATATGACTCAGAAATAGCCAAGTGGAAGAGGTGCTGAGGGTGGGGTATGGGGAGCGGCATGGAGCTTCCAGCCCTCCTCTAGGCCCACAATCCTCCCAGCACCTCCATGTGTCCATCTACTCAGAAGCTCTCTGAACATCAGCCTTTAGGGTTTTTATGGAGGTCCCATTACATGTGCATGATAGGTTAAATCTTTGGCTAACAATGATTAACTCAATCTCCAGCCCCTCTCCCCTCTCAAGGTGAGTAGGGGGCTGGGGGAGTGAGGCTGAAAGTTCCCACCCTCTAATCACAGGATTGGCTCTTCTGATGACCAGCCCCCATCCTGAAGCTATCTAGGGGCCCACCAAGAGTCACCTTATTAGCATGAACTCAGGTATGGTTGAAAGAGGTTTGTCATAAATAACAAAAGAAGCTCCACTACCCCTATCACTCAGGAAATTGCAAGGATTTTAGAAGCTCTGTGTCAGGAACCATAGGAAGACCAAATATATATTTCTTACGAAATATATATGCAGCTGTGTAGGAGCTCCTACACAGCTGCATAGTAACACAGGTCCAAGGAAGTCCATCGCATTTTTGTTTGTAATAATTCCCAAATGCTCTCAGTTAGTAATGATAACATAATGTTCAGCTGCTAGTGATGGAAGTGTATCTCTAGAAGGGTTTATTCTCTCAAGTTAAAAAAAAAAGTTGTGGCCTGGTGCAGTGGCTCACGCCTGTAATCCCAGCACTTTGGGAGCCCGAGGCAGGCGGATCACCTGAGGTCAGGAGTTCGAGACCAGCCTGGCCAACATGGCGAAACCCCATCTCTACTAAAAATACAAAAATTAGCTGGGTGTGTTGGGGGGTGCCTGTAATCCCAGCGACTCAGGAGGCTGAGGCAGGAGAATTGCTTGAACCCGGCAGGTGGAAGTTGCAGTGAGCCAAGATCGCGACACTGCACTCCAGCCTGGGCAACAGAGTGAGACTCCATCTCAAAAAAATAAATTAAATAAATAAATAAAAAATCCAAGGCTGGGATGAAGGCTCCACAAAGTCACCAGGGACCTGGTTTCCTTCTGTCTTCCTGCTCTGTCATACTGAGGAAGGAGGCTTCATCCTTAGCATCACTGTATGGTCTAATGTGGCTCCTGGAGCTCCAGCTATCAAATCCACATTCCAATCAACAGAAGTGGGAGAGGGAGGGAGGAAGAGCAAAAGTGAATGCCCCAGTCTGTCCCTCTTTGGAGGAGGGGTCTCATATATCCTCCCCTGAAAGTTCTTTTATATTGTGGTGACCAGAATATATGTGTAGCCACACATGGAAGCAAAAGAGGTAAAGAAATGTAGGCTTTTAGCTGGGCACATTGTTGCTTTGCGTATCTGTTACTAAAGGAGGGAAAAAGTATTTGGGAAGCAACCAGTAGTCTTTGTCACTCAACTTAAATATCTTTAGGAGAATGGATAAATAAATTACAGTGTATTTGTGCGATGGAGCACTATATAATAGTTAAAGTGAAGGAAATAGAGCTACGTGAATCCACATGGATAATTCTCAAAACAAAATCTCTTGCCCGAAAAAGCGAGTTGCTGAGTTCCAACTCTACAATGCCATTCATATAAAGTTTAAAAGCCTGCAAAACAACACAATGTATCTTTGATGGCTACATAAAATATATATGTTGGGAAGATATAAAAACATAAATGAAAATGAAAAATACTAAACGCAAGATTATGGCTACTTCTGGAGAGGGAGAGCAAACAGTGTGATCAGAAACAGAGACATCCAGGCTTTCGATTCTACCTGTAATGTTTTATTTCTTTAAAAGACAAGAAAAAATTTGGAGGAAACAGCAAAATGTTAAGGCTTGTTAAAGTTGAATTGTGAGTACGCAGCATTTAACCCACCATTCCCTATACGTTTCTGAATGTTCCACATTTGTCGTTGCATATGAGCTAGATGAAGGAGATCAAAATCATCTAGAGGCATAACTTAATGAGATGTGACTCACATATGGTGAATTCCCACCTCTCAAGGATACAGCATGATGAATATTTACAAAGTAAATTCCTCCAGAGAATGGTATAGAATCTAGCATCCCAGAAGTTTCCTCTCAGTGGTAGCCCCAACAAAGAAAAAACACTATTGTGATATCTACCACCATTGATTTTATGTTTTTTTTGTTTTGTTTTGAGACAGTCTTGCTCTGTGTTGCCCAGGCTGCAGTGCAGTGGTGCAATCATAGCTCACTGCAGCTTTGAGCTCCTAGGCTCAAGTGACCCTCCTGCCTCAGCCTCCCAGGTAGCTGGGACTACAGGCGTGTGCCATGGCACCTAGCTAATCTCTTTTATTTTTTTGCAGGGATGGGGTCTCACTACTGTGAAACCCAAAAATCTGAGACAGGTGTCAGTCCATTTAGGAAGTTTATTTTGCCAAAGTTAAGGATGCGAGCCCATGACACGGCCTCAGGAGGTCCTGGTAACATGTGCCCAAGGTGGTCAGACCACAGCTTGGTTTTATACATTTTAGGGAGACGTGAGACATCAATCAACAAATGTAGGATGAACATTGGTTCGGTCCAGAAAAGGCCGGATGACTCAAAGTAGGGAGGGGGCTTCCAGGTACAATTGGTTGTATTCTACTGAGTTTTGGATGAGCCTCTCCAAAGGAGGCATTCAGATACGCATTCATCTCAGTGAACAGAGGA
This sequence comes from Hylobates moloch, assembly GCF_009828535.3. Classification (NCBI taxonomy): domain Eukaryota; kingdom Metazoa; phylum Chordata; class Mammalia; order Primates; family Hylobatidae; genus Hylobates; species Hylobates moloch. The sequence continues at coordinate 93,934,893 of NW_026652276.1, forward strand.
ATGACGTTGAATCGAATGGGAGGCAGGTTTGCCCTAAGCAGTTCCCAGCTTGACTTTTTCCTTTAGCTTAGTGATTTGGGAGCCCCAAGATTTATTTTCCTTTCACGTTGTGTTTCCCAGGCTTGTCTGGATCTCCTGACCTTAAACCACCCTCCCTCCTTAACCTCCTAAAGTGCTGGGATTACAGGCATGAGCCAGCATGCATGGCCTGTGTTTTGTCTTTTGCAAGAAGGAATTGTCAGAGGTGTGTGAACGAAAGCAACTCCATCTTAAATAGGAGCTGGGTAAAATGAGGCTGAGACCTACGGGGCTGCATTCCTAGATGGTTAAGGCATTCTAAGTCACAGGATGAGATAGGAGGTCAGCACAAAATACAGGCCATAAATACCTTGCTGATGAAGCAGCTTGCAGTGAAGGAGCCGGCCAAAACCCACCAAAACCAAAATGGCCACAAGAATGACCTCTGGCCGTCCTCACTGCTACACTCCCACCAGCACCAGGACAGTTTACAAATGCCGTGACAACGTCAGGATGCTGCCCTATATGGTCTAAAAGGGGGAGGCATGAATAATCCACCCCTTGTTTAGCATATCATCCAGACATAACCATAAAAATGGGCAACCAGCAGCCCTCGGGGCTGCTCTGTCTATGGAGCAGCCGTTCTTTATTCCTTTACTTTCTTAATAAACTTGCTTTCACTTTGCACTACGGACTTGCCCTGAATTCTTTCTTGCGCGAAATCCAAGAACCCTCTCTTGGGGTCTGGATCTGGACCCCTTTCCTGTAACATATTTATGGCGATCACAAAGGGATTAAAGTGCAGAAACCCTACAGAATCACACCAAATCATATGGTATATTCTCTCATGAATGGCTGACTTCATTTTCTCGGCAGTATGTCCCTGGAGTTCCTCTGAAGAAGCCGTTTTCTAATCTTCAGCACTCATCCAATCAGAAGGCTGGAGCTCTGCACTCGACATAAGGAAGAACTTCATCATTAACTCCCGCAGCCCTGCAAAGCAGCTGGGAGGGAGATCTAAGTTTTTGGAGTGGATTTCAGGATCCTCTGTACCCATAGCTGTTTAGGGAGCTGGCATCCTGCTGACAGCTGTAGGTGGATTTGAAAATGTTCCCGAATTCCCCCCTGGCCCTCAGTTTCCCATTTCTCTTCCTCTCCTGATGTCGGCTCTAAATAGAGAAACAACAAAGTGTCAGGGGCTGCAGAGAGGCTCCTGAGAATGCTCACATCTCAGCTCTCAGACAGCTCACCAGGGGTGTTAAAATAATTAAAGCTGAAAAGGGAGATGTAGGTATTATTTTTAGACAAGTGTCTAAGGTTTACCTGTTATACGTGCCCTTCATTCCTGTCCCTCATTCACTGCCAGCATCTTTTTTTTTTTTTCATTAAATAGAGCAAAAATACACTTAAATTTTACGGCATGGCTAATTAAAAAAAAATGTTTAGTTGACCTCATTTCATCAAAGATTTGTGGTGGGATGACCCACTGTAGTTTTGTTGATTTGTTTGCTTTTTTAACAGACTTTATGTTTTAGGGTGGTTTAGGTTTACAGCAAAATTGAGCAGAAGGTACAGAGAATTCCCATATACTGTCTGCCTCTCCAACACACACACAGCCTCCCACACTATCAACATTCCTGCCATCGTGGCACATTTGTAATGGAAACCAAGA
>NW_026652276.1:93946828-93973661 GCF_009828535.3 Hylobates moloch
TTTCACACCCTGTGCCTCAGTAAGTGCTGCCAACCACCCTTTGAGACAGGAATCTGTTCATTCAGTCAACAACCTTTCTGGTGCTACCACTGTTCTTGGCACTGAGAATATACTGGTGAATTAGACAAAGTTCCCACTTCATAAGCTTACATTCCAGTGGGCGAGACAAACAAGTAAGTGAATGCATAAATAATATAACTTCCAGAGGCAGTAAGTCCTCTGAGAATGAATGGCATGGGGAGGTTGAGTGCCGTTTTAGACAAGGTGAACACAAAAGGTATAGGTAGTCATAAGTGATTGTAAGGTGTATTAGTCTGTTCTCATGCTGCTAATAAAGACATATCTGAGACTGGGTAATTTATAAAGAAAACGAGGTTTAATGGAGGCTGGGCATGGTGGCTCATGCCTGTAATCCCAGCATGTTGGGAGGCTGAGGTCGGTGGATCACCTGAGGTCTGAAGTTCGAGACCAGCCTGACCAACACGGAGAAACCCTGTCTCTACTAAAAATAGAAAATTAGCCAGGCATGGTGGTGCATTCCTGTAATCCTAGTTACTCGGGAGGCCGAGGCAAGAGAATTGCTTGAATCCGGGAGGCAGAGGTTGCGGTGAGCTGAGACTGCGCCTTTGCACTCCAGCCTGGGCAACAAGAGCAAAAACTCCATCAAAAAATTAAAAAACAAAAGAGATTTAATGGACTCACAGTTCCACATTGCTGGGGAGGCCTCACAATCATGGTGGAAGGCAAAAGGCACGTCTTACATGGTGGCAGACAAGAGGGAATTTGTGTGGGGAAACTCCCCCTTATAAAACCATCAGATCTCATGAGACTTATTCACTATCAGGAAAACAGCACAGGAAAGACCCACCCCCAAGATCTCCCACCAGGTCCTTCCCAGGACATGTGGCAATTGTGGGAGCTACACTTCAAGATGAGATTTGGGTGGGGACACAGCCAAATCATATTGGTAAGGGTTCATAGAAGACCTTCCTTCTTTCCTTGCTTCCTTCTTTCCTTCTTAAAAATTTTTAAATGTTTTTTGGAGACAGGGTCTCACTCTGTGGCCCAGGCTGGAGTGCAGTGACACAATCGTGGCTCACTGCAGCCTCAACCTCCCAGACTCAAGCGATCCTCCCACCTCAGCCTCCCAAGTAGCTGGGACTACAGGCATGCGCCACCATGCCCAGCAAATTTTTAAATTTTTGTAGAGACAGGGTCTACCTATGTTGTCCAGGCTAGTCTTGAACTCCTGGGCTCAAGTGATTGTCCTGCCTTGGCCTCCCGAAGTGCTGGGATTCCAAGTGTGAGCCACTAAGCCTGGCAGAAGGCCTTTCGGAAGAGTTGACTTTCAATCAGAGATCTACACAGAGTTAGGGAGTAAGCCCATGAAAAAGAGTATTCCAGGGAGATGCTACAAATCCAAAGACCCTGAAGCAGGAAAGAGATTGGCGTGATCTAAGAAAGCAAAGCCAGCTGATGACGTGAACGTGAGGAGTGAGTCTAGGCAGCTTTTAGCCATATGGTACAATTATGTTTGTTAGAAAAAGGTGTCCCTTCTGGGTAGACTAATTACCACTGACATCATTGTTCAGGACACACCTGGACAACTGTACCAGGTAATTGTGGAGACAGACTTAGGAGACAAGGTCGGAGAAGGACGGGAGCCAGAACATTGGATTTTACTCTAAGTTGATGCTGCCTGAGAAAAACAGAACATGATGTTCTGTATGTAACTTAAACTTTCCAAAAGCCACATTATGAAAAAAACAAAAAGAAAGAGGTAAGGCTGGGTGCGGTGGCTCATGCCTGTAATCCTAGTGCTTTGGGAGACCGAGGCAGAAGGATTGCTTAAGTTTAAGAGTTCAAGACCAGCTTGGGCAACATAGTGAGACCTCCTCTCTACTAAAAATTTAAAAAATTGGCCTGGTGTAGTAGGGCACACTCGTAATCCCAGCACTTTAGGGGGCCAAGGCAGGAGGATTGCTTGAGCCCAGGAGTTCAAGACCAGCCTGGGCAATGTAGTGAGACTCCGTCTCTAATAAAATTTTAAAAATTAGCCAGTTTTTGTGGGCCATGCCTGTAGTTCCAGCTGAGGTATGAGGATTGCTTGAGCCCGAGTTTGAGGCTGCAGTGAGCTATGAACGTGCCACTGCCCTCCATCTAGTCTGGGTGACAGAGCAAGCCCCGTCTCAAAAAAAAAAAAAAAAAAAAAAAGAAGAAGAAAAACAAGAGGTAAAATAATTTAAATAATATGTTGTTTAGCCAGTATATCTAAAATGTTAACATTTTGACATGTGATCAATGTAAAAAAAGTTATGAGATATTTTTAACTATTTTAAAAACAAAATTTCTTCAAAATCTGGTGCATATTTTTATACTTACAGAACTTCTCCACTAAAAATAAAAATAAAGAAAAAAGAAAACTTCTTAACTCAGGTATTAATTTTTCTTTTTTTTTTGAGATGAAGTCTTGCTCTGTTGCCCAGGCTGGAGTTCAGTGGCACGATCTCGGCTCACTGCAAACTCTGCCTCCCAAGTTCACAGCATTCTCCTGCCTCAGCCTCCAGAGTAGCTGGGACTACAGGTGCCCACCACCACACCTGGCTAATTTTTTGTATTTTTAGTAGAGACGGGGTTTCACTGTGTTAGCCAGGATGGTCTCGATCTCCTGACCTCGTGATCCACCCGCCTTGGCCTCCCAAAGTGCTGAGATTACAGGCATGAGCCACCACACCCGGCCTAAATTTTTATCAGAAATACTTAAGCAATATTTGGATTTCTAAAGTTTATGGTAAAAAAATAGATTCTCATACCCAGGTTGTTCCAGTTAAACAGTTTCAAATAATAAAACTGGACATCAATTTTTAAATTTAAATTAATTAAAAATAAAACCAAATTAAATATTTCCTCAATTGCACCAAGCCACATTCCTTTTTTTATTTCTTCATATGTATTGTAATAATTTATTATTTTCAGATTGATGACAATTTGTCATGATTGTTATATATGAATTGGAAGTATTTCTTTGTCAAATTTTAAGGTGACAACACAGACATTCTTGTTTTCATTCTGCTTTGATGAGTCTGTATAGAACTCACTTTTTGTTTTTTGTTTTTAAATTTCAACTTTTATTTTAGATATGGGGGGTACATGTGCAGGTTAGTACATGGGTATATTGCACCCAGGTAGTGAGCATAGTACCCAATGGTAGTTTTTCAATGCCCCCACATCCTTCCTCTTCTTTCTAGTAGTCCATAGTGCCTACTGTTCCCATCTTTATGTCCATGAGTGGTCAGTGTTTGGCTCCCATTTATATGTGATAATAAGCAGTATTTGCTTTTCTGTTCCTGCATTAATTTGCTTAGGATTACAGCCTCTGGCTCCATCCATGTTGCTGCAAAGGACATGATTTAATTCTTTTTCATGGCTGCATAGCATTCCATGGTATATATGTACCACACTTTCTTTATCCAGTCTGCCATTGATGGGAACCTAGGTTGATCCCATGTCTTTGCTATTGTGAATAATGTGGTGATGAACATATATGTGCATGCATCTTTTTGGTATAATTATCTGTTTTTCTGGGTATATACCCAGTAATTGGCTTGCTGGGTCAAATGGTAGTTCAGACACTTCTCACAAGAAGACATACAAGCACCCAATCATCATATGAAAAACATTCTCATCATCACTATTCAGAGAAATGCAAATCAAAACCACAATGAGATACCATCTCACACCAGTCAGAACGGCTACTATTAATAAGGTCAAAAAACAACAGATGCTGGTGAGGCTGCGGAGAAAAGGGAATGCTTACACACTGTTGGTGTAAGCAGATGGTTGGTGGGGATGGAAATGAGTTCAGCCACTGTAGAAAGTCGTTTGGAGATTTCTCAAAGAACTTCAAATAGAATTTGTTTTGAAAAGCATACAAGCCATGTTTCAAGCGCTCAACAGCCTCTTGTGGTTGTTATCGTCTTGAACAGAGCAGGTCTAAGTGTTCTGGGGGCCACTAGATGGTTGAGAACAGGGAATGACATCATCTTGTTACCTTCTAGAACAGGGTGTCCAATCTTTTGGCGTCCGTGGGCCACACTGGAAGAAGAATTGTCTTGGGCCATACATAGAATGCACTAACACTGATGATAACTGATGAACTAAAAATGAAAAATGTAAAAAAAATTCATAATGTTTTTTGTTGTTGTTGTTTTGTTTGTTTGTTTGTTTTGAGACGGAATCTCACTCTGTCATCCAGACTGGAGTGCAGTGATGCATTCTTGACTCACTGCAACCTCCGCCTCCCGGGTTCAAGCGATTCTCCTGCCTCAGCCTCCCGAGTAGCTGAGATTACAGGCAGGCACCACCAGAGCCAGCTAATTTTTGTATTTTTAGTAGAGATGGGGTTTCGCCATGTTGGTCAGGCTTGAACTCCTGACCTCAAGCAATCCACCCATCTGGGCCTCCCAAAGTGCTGGGATTACAGGCGTGAGCCAACATGCCTGGCCTAAAAATCTCATAATGTTTTAAGAAAGTTTATGAATTTGTGTTGGGCTGCATTCAAAGCTGCCCTGGGCCACGTGTAGCCTGTGGGCCATGGGTTTGACAAGCTCCTTCTAGAAGAATTTTTCTGGAAACTGCATGAAGAACAGACTTGTACATGGACCAGAATGAAAGCAAGGAGAACGGTGGTAACAGTGCAGGTGGGAGGAGGTGAGGACAGTGCCGGGTGTTAAGGTGGTGCTGAGAGTGATCAGATTTGGGTCAGATTTGAGAAGGCTGGGCTCAGAGCCTCTGCTGCCAAAATGGACATCTCATGGAAGACAAAGGGAGAGACTGAGAAGGGAGAAAGAGAGGGGAAGAGAGAGGGGGGGAGAGGGAGAGGGGGGAGAGGGAGAGAGGAGTAGGAGAGAGAAACAGAGAGAGGAGAGAGAGAGGGAGAGAGAGGGGAAGGGAGGAATAGAGAGAGAGAGAGACGGAGACAGAGATACTCAGAGTTGGGGGAGAGAGAGGGGAAGAGAGAGTGGGAAAGAGAGAGGGAGGGAAAGAGGGAGGGAGAGAGAAGAAAGGGGAGAGAGAGGAAGGAGGGAGAGAGGGAGGGAAAGAGAGAGAGGAAGAAAGAGAAGGGGAGACAGAGCAGAGGGAAAGAGGGAGGCAGAAAGAGAGGGGAAAGGAGAGGGGGAAACAGAGAGAGGAAGGAGAGGGAAAGATGGGAGAGGAGGGAGAGAGGGGAGAGAGAGAGGGAGACAGAGAAAAAGGGAGAAAGGGAGAGGGTGGAGAGATAGGGAGGGGATGACCACCTGTTAACACTTAAGCACTTCGCTCTGTCAACACCATTAAACTGTTAACACTAGGGGAAAGGTATATGTGTTCATTGTACTAGTGTTTACACTTTTCCATAAATTTGAATTTTTTTTTTTTAAGAGCCACTGAATTTCAAAGCCACTTGGCCTTGACTTTCTGTTCAATGAGCAATTTGTCCGGCCCATGGCCAGGCGGTGGGAAATCAATGGTCTCCATCAATCCCGGGACTTCCCTGGCCACGTCGCTGCTCCCAGTTAACGTTTCTCTCCACCCTGCCATACCGACCGGTGCCTGGCAGTGTGCATGGAGGACGGAGGTGTGGGTGAGGAGTGCAGCAAATTCCCTCTAGGACTTGAGATAGGATGTCCAGTCCTGGGATCCCCTAGTGCATCCTTCAGTGGGGCAGGTGCAGGGGCTCCCCTGATATTTATGTCATCCTTCTCCAAGCAGGGTTTCTCTTTCCATTTGCCTGTCCTTCTTTTTTTTTTCCTTTCTTTTTTTTTTTTTTTTTTTTTTTTTTTTTTGAGACAGTCTTGCTCTGTCACCCAGGCTGGAGTGCAGTGGTGCGATCTCAGCTCACTGCAACCTCTGCCTCCTGGGTTCAAGCGATTCTCCTGCCTCAGCCTTGTGAGTAGCTGGGACTACAGGCTCATGCCACTATGCCCGGCTCATTTTTGTATTTTTAGTAGAAATGAGGTTTCGTCATGTTGGCCAGGCTGGTCTTGAACTCCTGACCTCAGGTGATCTGCCCACCTCGGCCTCCCAAAGTGCTGGGATGACAGGCGTGAGCCACCATGCCCAGCCATGTTCCTCTTTTTCTTGAGTAGTTTTTGGCCTAGAAGCTCATCTCATCAATTGTTCTCCTGCCATCAGTTCTCTGCGATGCCAGCTATGCCAAGATCTCCATTTGCTGCTAAGGAGCTGTTCAAGCCACCCTGTTATGGAGGCTCCTGGCACTGGTATCTGCAGCCTGGCTTTGTGTAGTTTATCTGCTCTCTGGTTACCTAATGTCTCATTGAATAGGTCAGCTTCTGTCTATTCCAATTATTTTCTTAAGAAGGCAACAAGGCTTTCCTTTTGGCCTCTCTAACAGATGCTTCATCAATCTTGATCACATACTTAACCCACACTCGCTGGCTTTCTCCCATGTTATTTTAAGTTTAGAAAATCCACAGTAATAAATGGTGGATCTTTTGAAACTCTTGTAATATATCCTCTCTTAGTTGAGCTGTGACTTCAGAAGGATCATTTGTATCCTAATTCATTGTTTCCCTGTGTATATTCCAAGCCGTAAGTTCTCTGAGGACAGGGATTTATTCTTGTCTGATTCTCTGACCCTTAAACTGTGTCTGATGCATCGTAGAAATTCAATAAATGTTTGTTTAATGAAAGAAATGTCCCTATTGCTACAACCATAACCCCTTGTTAATTGGGCCATCATTCAGAAGGAACAAGCCATTTCCCTGGAGACATCAGATGGTAAACAATTCATAAAGACCTCTCTGGCCTCTTCAGCCTTCAATGCCATTGTTATGCAAAAAGTGTTTGCAGGGGATATTTTTGGGCAGCCTACATTTACTCAGTGACTACCCATCAAGTGATCTTGCTTTCATTTCACAAACATTTTGGGGAGCCAGGGAGCCGAGCACTGTACTGAACTCCAAGGATAAAAGATGAAGGGTGGAGGATCATTTGAGGCCAGGAGTGCAAGACCAGCCTGGGCAACACAGTGAGACTCTGTCTCTACAAAAAATTGAAAAATTAGCCAGGCGTGGTGGTGTGCCCCTGTGGTCCCAGCTACTGAAGTGGCTGAGGTGGGAGGATTGCCTGAGCCTAGGAGGTTGAGGCTGCAGTGAGCTACGATCGCACCACTGCACTCCAGCCTGGGCAACAAGCAAGACCCTGTCTCCCAAAAAAATTAAGATGAAGGGCCACTGGTCGTTCTTAAGATATACTCAGCATCTTAGGGGAGGAAGACCCCAACAAACAAATGACAGTCAGGCAACGCAGAGAAAGATAAATGCCATGAGAAAAAGGGTGAAAACATTACCTAGATAGAGTCCCACTTCTGAAACAATCTCAAAAGCTCTCAGGAAAAGAAATTCACAGAATAAAAGAACAATGATATTTGTAGAGCTTATTACGATCCAATAGCCTTTGACAAGGCAGAGATTCTCATCATCTGTGAAGCACAAAATGTACTTCTCATTCCGTAGAGGATACTGAGGCTCATGGAGGGAAAGAGACCTGGCCTGGATCTCACAGCTGAGGAGCCGCTGAGCTGGGACCCCCTCCCCAACCTCACTTCCCCACTGGGTGGTTCTCTCAGGGGGGAATTGGTGTGAGACACTGGTTTTCAGTATTGGTTGAATAGTAAACTCTCAAACCATCCCTAAATCCTGACACAGTTGGCCTGGGGTCCTGCTGTTTCTAAAGCACCCTGAAAAATAGTAATGAAAATTACTGTGCATTAGTGATGTCTTTTCATTCTGTATTTAATTATTAATTAATTAAGAGACAGGGTCTCGCTCTGTTGCCGAGGCTGGAGTGCAGTGGCACGATCACAGCTCACTGCAGCCTCAACCTCATGGGCATAAGTGATCCTCCTGCCTCAGCCTCCTGAGAAGCTGGGACTTAGAGGCTTGAGCCATTGTATTCTACCTGGTCTTCAAATCTATTTTAAAGCCTTTAGTTAGGATACTATGCAGTGAGCATTGTGGGCTTATTAAATGAATTTAAAAATGACTTAGAGACAGGGAATAATAAAGAGGCCACTCTGGCAGAACAGTTTCATCTGTGGGGACCCTGGTGTGGAGCACTGCAAGTGATCTTGTGATGTTTTTGCAAATGCTCTGGAAGAAAATGTGCCCAGTGAAGTCACTGACGCAGCACGTGACCTTGGACCTTCCCCGGTGGTGGGATGTGAGGCCAGTGGAGACCAACATTAAGAGGTGTTTAGGGCTGAGCATGTGAGCAGGGAAGTGGCAAATAAGCTTCTCTGAGGCAAACCCTGGAAATGTAGCCAGGGAAAAATAACTTGGAGATGTCAGCTGCAACCCAAGGAATGAACGAGAAGGCGCTGTGCAGTCCTGCTGGAACATGTCAGCTGAGATGAGATCAGAATGCTGGACCTTAGCAGGCAGGGCATCAGGTCATTGGAGGACAGAGTTCATTATTCTGTTGCTTTCGAAATGCCTCATCTTCCATCATTTCCTCCCCAAACCCTGCACCCCAGTACTGGTGGCTCCTCTTAACTTTTTTTTTTTTTTTTAATGGAGTCTTGCTCTGTGGCCCAGGCTGGAGTGCAGTGGCATGATCTCAGCTCACTGCAGCCTCTGCCTCCTGGGTTCAAGCAATTCTCCTAAGCCTCCCGAGCAGCTGGGATCACAGGCACCCGACACCACACCTGGCTAATTTTTGTATTTTTAGTAGAGATGAGGTTTCACCATGTTGGCTAGGCTGGTCTCGAACTCCTGAGCTCTAGTGATCCTCCTGCCTCAGCCTCACGAAAGTGCTGGGATTACAGGTGTGAGCCACTACTCCTGGCCATCCTCTTAACTTGTGTAACTGTGCTTCAAATATCTTCTTTCCCTCCACAGCAAGTACCTCTATCTTGCAAATTTCCAGCACCCTGTAAATCCCAACTTAAAGGCCTCCTTTGAGCTGGAATTTAAAGGGTGGAATTTAAAGGTAGAATTTGCAAGATAGCAAGTACCACTACCTTGCAAATTCCCAGCACCCTTTACATCCCAACTCAAAGGCCCCCTTCTCTAGGAGACCTCACACAACCATGCACGGGGCCATGACTGCTCAGAATAAATCACCCCAACTCTGCTCAGACCTGTGGAAAGTGCATTAAAGTGATCTGTTCAATGTTTGCGTCAAGCACTGTGAGCTACTCATAAGCAAGGGATGTGTCCTACACAGTCAATACTCAATAATTACTTATGGGATGCACCAATGGAGAGAAGATAAACTGTGTTTCAAGACAGACACACAGAGCTGGGAAAGGTCCCAAGTCAGTCACGATGACCTTGGGGAGGGAGGAGCCACCACAGAGACATATGCCTCTTCAGGATGGAAGAAAGACGGCTAAGATAGGTGCAAGAGACGCATCCAAATCCTCGAAAGGTATGGAGAAGGTGAATAAGGCCCAGCTCACCACATCACAGAGTCCTGGAAAAAGGAGGCAACTTTTGATGTTTGGAAAACACTTTAGGCTGGGCCCAGTGGCGCATGCCTGTAATCCCAGCACTTCCAGAGGCCCAAGTGGGAGGATTGTTTCAGTCCAGGAGTTCAAGACCAGCCTGGGCAACATAGTGGGAACTTGTCTCTATGAAAAATTTAAAAATTAGTTGGGTATGGTGGTGTATGCCTATGGTCCTAGCTATTGGGAAATTGAGATGGGAGGATCACTCAAGCCCAACAGGTCAAGCATGCAGTGAGCTATGATTACACCACTGAACTCCAGTCTTGGCAACAGAGTGGGACCTGTCTCAAAATAAAATAAAATAAAATAAAAATAAAATAAAATAAAATAAAATGAAATAAAATAAAAGCTTAAAATTTGTTTTTTCAAATGAATGAAAGTGGCCATGAATCATTGTGGGTACAAAGCATGCTTAAAATAATCAGCTTTGTTTTTGTAAATTACATACAATTAAATGCAACTATTGTGATTGTGTAGTTCCATACATTTTGACAAATGTATACACTCACGACACCCATGTAACCATCATTGCTATCAAGATAGGGACTATGTCTATCACCTCTTGTACCCCTTTAAAGTCATTCAGCTGCATCCTCCACCTTGGGCAACCACTGATCTGCTGTCTGTCACTCTAGATTAGCTTGTTCTACAGCCTTCTGTGTGCATTTTTGAGGTTGTATTAATTCCTTCATCATTGTGTTTTTGAGATTCATCCCTTTGGTATGTATCAGGAGTTGGATATTTTTCATTGCTGCATAATATTCCATATGGATCTTGGTACACTTTATCCATTTACCTGTTGAAGGTATTTCAGTTATTTCTAGCTTGGGTCTGTTAGGTATAAAACTGCTGTGAACTTTGTGTACACATCTGGTTGTGGATGAGACACAGTGTTAACAAAAAAAAATGAAAGAGAGAATCTCAGGCCTGGGCCCTGATGTGGTGGCTCACATCTGTAATCCGAGCACTTTGGGAGGCTGAGGTGGGTGGATTACCTGAGCTCAGGAGTTTGAGACCAGCCTGGGCAACATGGCGAGACCTCTGTCTCTACTAAAAATACAAAAAATTAGCCAGGGGCATGGTAACACATACCTGTAATCCCAGCTACTCAGGAGCCTGAGGCAGGAGAATCACTTGAATCCGGGAGGCAGAGGTAGCAGTAAGCTGGGATCATGCCACTGCACTCCTGCCTGGGTGACAGAGCCAGCCTCTGCTTCCAAAAAAAAAAAAAAAGAATCTCAGAGTCTCAGAGCTGGAAGGGAGAGTTAAGCGGGACGTTAACTTGCTAAATCCAACCCTCTTCCTGCTGCCTTCCCTCCTCTGAAAACTGGCTATTTGGTCTCCATTTGCCCCACTGACAGGGAACTCACTACCTCCTAAAATAGCCTATTCAGTGAATGCTTCCATTGCGAGAAGGTTTTTTTTTTTTTTTTTTTTTTTTTTTTTTTTTTTTTTTTTTTTTTTTTTTTTTTTTTTTTTTTTTTTTTTGAGGCAGAATTTTGGTCTTCTTGTCAAGGCTGGAGTGCAGAGGCACGGTCTTGCTTAACAACAACTTCTGCCTCCCAGGTTCAAGTGATTCTCCTGCCTCAGCCTCCCAAGTAGCTGGGATTACAGGTGCCTGCCACCACGCCTGGCTAATTTTTTGGATTTTTAGTAAAGACAGGTTTTCACCATGTTGGCCAGGCTGGTCTCGAACTCCAGACCTCAGGTGATCCCCCTGCCTCACTGAATTGCAAATGACCACTAGACAGAGTTCGCCCTCAGTGGTGCTGCAGTGAAATCTAACTTATCTACACAGTCAGATATTTGAAAAGAGCCCCAGATTCACCTCCAGTCTTGCCCATTTTAGGCTACATATCCTTTGTTCTGCCAGCCACTGCAACCGAGACTGACTCTAGCTCGTGGCCGTTCCTTTTGCACTGCATCATCAGCAGCTGAACACATTGCTCCAGCCACAGCCAGGCTGGCTCAGTGCTGGCCAGAAATCCCTGCTTCTGCCCACCATGCAGAAGTGACTCTCGCTGGGGACCACCACCACACATCGATGACTCCCACAGAGCTCACAGGCAGCACCAGAGCAGCCTCCGGGCGTTTCTCACACGCGCTGCTATCAAACCATGGCCCCTCCACCCTGTGTTTCACACAGTGGGGAGCAGATTTATGGAAATGGAACAGGCTTGAAAATACAGATAGCTTCAAAAATGACTCAGACAACTTCATGGTTGAGAGACCCATAATGGCTTATTATGGCAAACTGGAATGTTCTGTTGTGTATTTCTTGTTTTTCCGGCTGACATCAAGATAAATAACTGTGTTGGACTAGATGGTTTCTGAGGCCCCTTCCAGCTCTAAAATTTTGTGATTCTTTGTCCTCCCACCAAATGTTCTTTGGTGCCAATATTGGCCCCAGAATGAAGCCAAATGGACCAGGGACGGACTCAATTGTAATGCTCTTTGCAAGGAGAAAGTAGAGGAAAGAGAAAGGAAGGAGAGTGTAGCAAGAGGCAGCATTACTAAAAATTCCAAACACCATTCAGCGTGAGTTGGACAAAGTCTGTTCTCCTGCATCTGGGGGAAGACAGTTGCCAGCATCACCCCCAAATTAAAACATAACTTACTGGAGTTTCCTTACTATTTATTATAAAGTGAAATGTATTCATCTTGGGATTTTTAGAAGCAAAGGATAATTTTAAAGAAAAAGACCACCTTCAATTCTATATAGGAATGACCACCATTAATATCTTGGTGCATTTCAGCCGGGCATGGTGGCTCATACCTGTAATCCTGGAACTTTGGGAGGCCGAGGTGAGCGGATCAGGAGTTTGAGACCAGCCTGGCAAACATGGTGAAACCCCATCTGTACTAAAAACACACAAAAAATATAGCCAGGCGTTGTGACTTGTGCCTGTAATCCCAGCTACTCAGGAGGTTGAGGCAGGAGAATTGCTTGAACCCAGGAGGCGGAGGTTGCAGTGAGCTAAGATGGTGCCACTGCACTCCAGCCTGGGCGACAGAGTGAGACCAAGTCTCTGTCTCTGTCTCCATATATATATATGTATATATATATATATACACATATATATATGTATATATATGTGTATATATATATATATATATGCATTTCCTTCCAATCCTTTTTAAATGTTTATTTATCTTTAGATCTATCTATCCATTTGATATAGTTTGGATCTGTGTCCCCACCCAAATCCCATCTTGAATTGTAAACCCCAATGTTGCAGGTGTGGCCTGGTGGGAGGTGATTGGATCCTGGGGGCGGGTTTCTCATGAATGGTTTAACACCATCCCTCTTCGTAGTGTCCTCACGATAGTGCGTGACTTCTCGTGAGATCTGGTCATTTAAAAGTGTGTTGCCCCTCCCCCCTCTCTCGCTCCTGATTTCACTATGTGACATGCCTGCTCCCTCTTCACCTTCTGCCATGATTGGAAGCTTCCTGAGGCCTCCCCAGAGGCTGAGCAGATGCCTGTGTTATGCTTCCTTTACAGCCTGCAGAACTGTGAGCCAATTCAACCCCTTTTCTTTATAAATTACCCAGTCTCAGGTATTTTATTTATGGCAAGGCAAGAATAGCCTAATACACGATCCAACCCATTAACATATGCCCATGTATTCCAGTTTTTGCAAGAGAAAAATGGCATAAACAATTTTCCCAACTAACACTGTCTTCACCATTTTCCCATGCCATCAAAATTTTTTTTTAATTTTTATTTTAAGTTCTGGGGTACATGTGCAGGATGTGCAGGTTTGTTACATAGATAAACATGTGCCATGGTGGTTTGCTGCACCTATCAACCTGTCACCTAGGTATTAAGCCCAGCGTGCATTAGCTATTTATCCTGATGCTCTCCCTCCCCCAACCCCACCCCTGACAGGCCCCAGTGTGTGTTGTTCCCCTCCCTGTGTCCATGTGTTCTCATTGTTCAGCTCCCACTTATAAATGAGAACATGTGGTGTTTGGTTTTCTGTTCCTGCATTAGTTTGCTGAGGATGATGGCTTCTAGCTCCATCCATGTCCCTGCAAAGGACATTATCTCATTCCTTTTTATGGCTCCATAATATTCCATGGTGTATATGCATCTTAGACATTCAGGATGCTTGTAATTTTTTCCTATTACCACAATGCAAAGACAACCATTCTTATACATGGATCTTTGTATTTTCAGTTATTTTAAAGATACATTTGCTGTAATATGATTTGGGGCCAAATAATATAAACTTTTTAAAGACTTTTCATATGTATGTTTCACCCAGTTATTCTCCATAATCCCTCTGTGCCTCTGCAGTCATGTGCCTCCTTCCTCTAGTAACTTTTTAGAATAATGGAACAGGTCAACTCTCAGTTTTATGCCCTCAATGAATAAAACCCAGAAGAGTGAAAGGTAAAAATGACATGCAAAATGCTTAAGTTTCTCTTCAAGGATCCTAGGCCTCATAAGTGAGGGAAAACACACACACAGTCAGAAAGAAAATTGGAGTCAAATTGACATAATTGAAACAACCACATACTAAATATCCTGGTGGAAGCCAGAATGCCAAGGAGTATTGTTATGTCAAGAAAATATCCCTTAAGCAAGAATGGCAGGTCCAGTACCATTAATGCCTGGCAGCTCTTAGGGATGGTGCCCACATGGCTAAAGGAACCTAGTCCCTTGCTCTGTTAGTCAGTGAGGGCTGCCATAGCAAAACACCATAGACTGGGAGGCGTAAACAACAGACATTCATTTTCTCATAGTTGTGAAAGTTGGAAGTCTAGGCCCAAAGGGTTTGCACGGTTGGTTTCTCCTTGGCCTCTCTCCTTGGCTTATAGATGGCGTCTTCTCCCTGTGTTCTCACATGGTCCCTCTGTGCATGTCTTTGTCCTAATTTCCTCTTCCTTTTTTTTTGGGCAGTGGGGGGAGAAGGAGTCTTGCTCTGTCACCAGGCTGGAGTGCAGTGGCATGATCTCGGCTCACTGCAACCTCCACCTCCTGGGTTCAAACAATTCTCCTGCCTCAGCCTCCTGAGTAGCTGAGACTACAGGCACATGCCGCCACGCCTGGCCAATTTGTTTGTTTGTTTGTTTGTTGTTGTTGTTGTATTTTAGTAGAGACGGGGGTTTCACCATGTTGCCCAGGCTGGTCTTGAACTCCTGAGCTCATGCAATCTGCCTGCCTTGGCCTCCCTAAGTGCTAGAATTACAGGCGTGAGCCACCGCACCCTGCTCTAATTTCCTCTTCTTATAAAGACACCAGTCAGATTGGATTAGGGCCCACCCTAATGACCTCATTTGAACTTACCTCTTTTTGTTGAGACAGTGTCTTGCTCTGTTGCCCAGGCTGGAGTGCAGTGGTGTAACCATGGCTCACTGCAGCCTCAACTTCCCAGACTTAACCTCAACCTCCCAAGTAGCTAGGACTACAGGCATGTGCCACCATGCCTGCCTAATTTCTAAATTTTTTTTTATAGAGATGGGGTCTCACTGTGTTGCCAGGTCTGATTTCAAACTCCTGGGCTCAAGTGACCCTCCAGCCTTGGCCTCCTAAAATCTGAGATCAGAAGCGTGAGCCACCATGCCCAGGCTTAACTTACCTCTTCAAAGGCCCTGTCCCTATACAGTCGTATTCTGAGGCACTGGGGATTAGGGATTCAACATATGAATTTTGGTGAGACATAATTTAGCCCATAATCCTCACCTAGTAGAAGGACTGGTTTATGTGGACAGGGCTTTGTGTTTGTAATTTGGTTTCACCAGCTTCTAATGCAGGACCCCAGGCCCTTGCAAAGTACCCTTCCTTCAAATATTTCTGGGAGTCCTTCAGGGAGTATCAAGCAGATTGTACTTTCCATGATGGCTGCAACACTATCTTGTATCTTATCTGCTCTTCTGCAGTGTGACCTTGTCTTTTCCCACATCAAGACGTAGAGTCTAATATCCATTCCTCTGGAGTCTGGGCTGGCCTTGGTGACTTGCTTGCAATGAACAGAGAGCAGCAGAAATGATGCTCCATGATCTCTAAGGCCGAGTTAGAAAAGTTTGTGCAGCTTCCAGATATTCCCTCTTTGAGTCCAGCTGCCATGTTGTGGGGAATCCCAAGCCACAAGAAGCCACCAAAATGCACTCTGGCTTATAGTCCACACTGAGCCCAGCTAGCAAGTGATCCCAGCTCAGGCATCCCAGCTGAGGGAAATCCCCAGTCACTTCCCAGCTGTGCCCTGAATGGATTCCTGAGCCCCACAACCTGTGAGCATAGCAAAATGACGGTTTTTTATCATTTTTGGATGATGCAGCTAAAACCTAAAGAGGTACTGCTGCTCGCTCAAAGTTATTTTGCTGATTAATGGAGCTGGATTAAAATCCAGACCTCATAAATTTTCAATCAGAGCTCCTTCCACCATTTATTCTTTGAACAAATGTTCATTGTTACTAGGGCTCCACATGCTGTTTTGGGTACTGGGGAGGTGGCGGTGACTCCTGAATCTAGCTCCAGAGGACAAAATGAGGACCGATGAGTGATCCTTGTGGAGAGGCTGGTTACAATTCAGTGTAGACAAGACCTCTGGAGCAAGGAGAACTTTCTGCAAATGGAATGAACTTGAGGGGTGACACAGAGGAGCTGGATGCCTGAGACAGATGATTGGATTTAATGAGCATTGAGATCAGCCCCAACTCTCCCTTCCAACTCGGGGAGTCTATTACTTCCAAACTTTGTTCCTAAAAGGATTTAAAGCAACTTTATTTTATTTGACTCCCAACTACCTCTTTTCTTTTCTTTTCTTTTTTTTTTTTTTGAGAGATGAAGTCTTGCTCTGTTGCCCAGGCTGGAGTGCCAGTGGCACGATCTTGGCTCACTCCACCTCCTGGGTTCCAGTGATTCTCCTGCCTCAGCTTCCCAGGTAGCTGGGATTACAGGCACATGCCACCATGCCCAACTCATTTTTGTATTTTTAGTAGAGACTGGGTTTCACCATACTGGCCAGGCTGGTCTCGAACTCCTGACCTCAGGTAATCCATCCACCTCGGCCTCCCAAAGTGCTAGGATTACAGGCATAAGTCACCAAGCCCAGCCAAAACTACCTCTTTTAAACAAGGTGCTCTTTAAGAAAGAATTCTTCAGCTAGTGTGGTGTCCGGCATCTATAGTCCCAGCTACTCAGGAGGCTGAAGTGAGAGGATCACCTGAGCCCAGGAGTTCGAGGCTGCAGTGAGCTACGAATGCATCATTGCACTCCAGCCCGGGTGACAGAGCGAGATCCTGTCTCAAAAAAACAAAAAGAAAAATAAACCCAAAACCAACCAAACAAAAAACATTAAAAAAAAAGAAAACCCTTCTACTAAATTTTATGATGTCGTCTGTACAATATTTGTCTTGCCTACCGCCAAAGCAGAAGACAGCATCAGGAGACATAGGTTCAAATCCCAGCTCCACCTCTCACTAGCTGGGTGGCCCTGGACAAATGATTTAATATCTGAGCCTCAGTAAAGTGGAAAAACACACTTCCCATCACGCAGGGATTGTTGTGAGGATTAAAATACTTATGTAAAAATCAGGTGGAGAGATGTCTATTTAATCTGTTGCTAAAGCCTCTCCTTTTCACCAAGTAAATATCTCAAACTTTCTACATCTGTTCTGCCCTCAAATGCTCCCAATTCCCTCCTCACCTCACATTGAACAGGTGACCTAGCTATTTTAGAGAGAGAGCGAAGAAAACATCAGGTGCATCTCCCTAAATTTCCCCTGATAATTCTTCTAACTAAGCTATGACCTCTCCCTGGTTCTTTCTGCAGTGGACTAGTTAGTCCTCCCCCACCTAAGACTAACCCTCTACTTCACAGAACGTTCCAGAGATTTGAGTCCACTGAGCTGTTGGTGACCAACCCCTTCTCCTGGGTCCCCCTTTCTACAGAACACAAGCCCATATCTTTCCTGCCATCTTCTATCTAACCTTTGCATTAAACCTCTTGAAAATGTCATGTCCGGGCCCAGCCCAGTGGTTCATGCCTGTAATCTCAGCACTTTGGGAGGCCAAGGTGGGTGGATCACGAGGTCAGGAGATCGAGACCATCCTGGCCAACACGGTGAAACCCCATCTCTACTAAAAATACAAAAAATGAGCCAGACATGGTGGCACACACCTGTGTAGTCCCAGCTACTTGGGAGGCTGAGGCAGGAGAATTGCTTGAACCCGGGAGGCAGAGGTTGCAGTGAGCTGAAATCACACCACTGCACTCCAGCCAGGGCAATAGAGCAAGACGCCATTTAAAAAAAAAAAAAAAAGAAAATGTCATGTCCACCTCCAGCTCATGTCTCTACCACCTGGGACTGGCTCAGGCTCCCATCAACACAGTGCTCACAGGGCCTTTGAAGGAGCTCTTGCTCAGCCTACAATTCACTTTTCAGTCCTTCACTCCTTGTCTGTGTTGCCTTTTTTTTTTTTTTTTTTGAGACAGGGTCTCACTCTGTTGCCCAGGCTGGAGTGCAGTGGCACGATCTCAGTTCCTTAGCTCGCTGCAACCTCCACCTCCTGGGTTCAAGCAGCTCTCATGCCTCAGCCCCCTCCAAGTAGCTGGAATTACAGGCATGAGCCACCAAGCCCGGCTAATTTTTTGTATTTTTATTACAGACACGGTTTCCCCATGTTGGCCAGGCTGGTCCTGAACTCCTGACCTCAAGTGATCCGCCCTCCTTGGCCTCCCAAAGTGCAGGAATTATAGACCTGAGCCACCGCACCTGGCCCAGTGTTGCCTTTGAAGTCATCTTCCTCTGCTCCTTCCTTCTCTGCATTATACCCAACATCCACATGTCTAATGATCATATCTGCCTGCAGATGTCCTGCTGACACATCAAATTTAACAGATTCAAATCAAACGTGGCACTGTCCTCCTTATCCCTCCAAACCTCCCCCTCCACCTGTGTTCTCTCCCTTCAGAAACAAAATGGCCATTTTTCCAGTTTCCTAAGCCAGAAAACAGAACATTATCTGCAAACCTCTCTTTCTTAGCTATGGATTCTCTCTCCTAGATAGCTTTTTTGTTATTGTTGTTGTTGAGACAGAGTCTTGCTCTGTGGCCCAGGCTGGAGTGCAGTGGCGTGATCTTGGCTCACCGCAACCTCCATCTCCTAGGTTCAAGCGATCCTCCTGCCTCAGCCTCCCAAGTAGCTGGGATTACAGTGTGAGCCACCACGCCTGGCTAATTTTTTTGTGTTTTTAGTAGAGACGGGGGGGGGGGGGGTTTCACCATGTTGGCCAGGCTGGTTTTGAACTTCTGACTTCAAATGATCTGCCTGCCTCAGCCTCCCAAAATGCTAGGATTACAGGCGTAAACCACCGCGCTTGGCCATAGATAGCTTTTTAATCCACCACTTCTCTCTCGTCCCAACTGCCACCATTACTTCATATGTGAATTGCTGCAATGGTCTCCTAGCAGATTTCCTGGCTCCCAGTCCTGCCCAATCCCAACCTAGCCCACAACCTGAATTACTTTTCTTTTTCTTTTCTTTCTTTCTTTTTTTTTTTCCCCAAAATGGAGTCTCACTCTGTTTCCCAGGCTGGAGTGCAGTGGCTTAATGTCAGCTCGCTGCAATCTCCGCCTCCAGGGTTCAAGCAATTGCTCCTGCCCCAGCCTCTGGAGTAGCTGAGATTAACAGGCATGTGCCACCATGCCAGGCTAATTTTTGTAATTTTAGAGGAGACAGGGTTTCACTGTGTTAGCCAGGCTGGTCTTTGAATGACTTTTCTAAAAATGTTTGATTCTGTGGTTTTTCAAATCCCCATGCTTCTCCATTGTGCTCATGCTCAAGTTCAAACTTTGGGCTTCAAACCTTTGGCAGGTGCGGTTTCCTCTGCCTGGAACACGCTTTCTTCTCCTGACTGTTGAGGGATGAACTCTTAACTCATTCTTCAGTTCTTAGTTTAGACACTACTTCCCCTGGAATACTTTCCCTGATTCCTCAAAGCTGTTAGATCCCTTCTCCGATATTCCCTTAGGTGATTTCACTTAGCATATGAATGCAATTACTCTAATTGTTTATTTCACTCTTGCCTAGTGCTTGGGCAGGCACCAATCAGTTACTTGACAAACACTTGCTGAAAAGTAGGCATGGAAGGAATTGCTTTCCACTATGGATATCAAGCTTGAGTGTATATCAGAAGCACCTGGGCTGGGCATGGTGGCTAACACCTGTAATCCCAGCACTTTGGGAGGCCTAGGTGTGTGGATCATGAGGTCAGGAGATGGAGACCATCCTGACCAACATGGTGAAACCCTGTCTCTACCAAAAATAGAAAAAATTAGCTGGGCATGGTGATGCGTGCCTGTTGTCCCAGCTACTCGGGAGGCTGAGGCAGGGGAATCGCTTGAACCTCGGGAGGTGGAGGTTGCAGTGAGCCGAGATGGTGCCACTGCACTCTAGCCTGGGGACAGAGCGAGACTCCGTCTGAAAAAACATAAATAAAATAAGTAAATAAATAAAAAGAAGCAGCACCTGGAGGGCTGGTTAAACCATAGCTTGCTGGGCTCCACCCCCCCAGAGTTTCTGATTCAGTAGTGTGGGGCGATGTCCAGGTGATACTGATAACAGCTGGTCAGGAACCTCTGCTTCTTGCAATTTAAGGTACCCTGAGAGCTGAGGGACAGTTACTATTAAAGACAGCTGGTAGGCATTTTTGGAAGCTTGGTACATTTCTGGTACCGCTCTTCTTCATAGCTTCCTTAATAAGAGCATTTAATCGGATTTTAGCTTTTGAAGATATCTCAGGAAACTAGGTAACCAAAGCACGCACCCCATTAGGGCTCAAAGCTGCACCTGGAACTGCGCCCTGCTCGTTAATGGGTTGCCAGGCAACAGAACACAGGTGAGGCTGAGGCGGGATCAGCAGTTGGCAGGGATCTGAGAGTGAACCACCGAGGCAACTAGAGGCTGGAGTTCTCATCAGGACAGGACCTTAGGAACCAGCCATTAGGGGCCCCCGGGATGTGGACTGGGAGCCTTGTGTTGCACACGGGAGAGCATCACATCCCCAGGTGGACAAGTGCATGTTGTAACTTGGCCTCTGATAGGATTGGGGATTATTTTTCTCAGGAGTAGAACCACAGGAACCCATGGGGGAGATTTCCTAACGAGTTATAGGTAAGAAAAAACTTCTTAGGCTCATCACCTTCCGCTTCTTAAAAACAAGCTTTATTAGTGTTTTGCTTTTTTGTAAATTATGAAATACACATTCACATTTGGAAATTTAAAAAGTACAGGAAAGCACATAATTCCATATCCCCTGAAGGAAACTATATACATTTGGCATTCATCCTTTCAAAAAGAAAAAAAAACATAAATGAGATTCTGTATATATTTGCTCCATAACTTTTAAAACACAGAACTGTATAGCAGACATTTCTACATCAGCACTTTTAACAGTCATCCAGAAATGTATTGTGTGGATATGCCATATTGCACTTTTTTTTTTTTTTTTTGCTACTGGTGATGCTGCAACGGACAACCTTATCCATGTTTTTTTGCATGTGTGAGGTATAATAGACCACAGACAATTCATATTTAAAGTTTAACTACCGGGTGGGCACAGTGGTTCATGCCTGTAATCCCAGCACTTTGGGAGGCCAAGGTGGGTAGATCACCTGAGGTCAGGAGTTCATGACCAGCCTGGCCAACATGGTGAAACCCATCTCTACTAAAAATACAAAAATTAGCCGGGCGTGGTGGCGCGCCTCTGTAATCTGAGCTACTCGGGAGGCTGAGGCAGGAGAATCGCTTGAGCCTGGGAGGCAGAAGTTGCGGTGAGCCGAGATCACCTCACTGCACTCCAGCCTGGGTGACAGAGCGAGCTCTGTCTCAAAAAACAAACAAATTTTTACTACGGATTGCAGGTTTCTCTCCACAGCAGCTGTTTAGTTTGTACTTACACTAAGGATAAATGAATGCTCATTTCCTCATAGTCTTACCACACATTTGACATTATCAGTCAATCCTTAAACATTTTTTATAAGCCTCATTGCTTTAATTTTTCACTGTTAAGATCAACTTCTGGCTGGGCGCGGTGGCTCATGCCTGTAATACCAGCACTTTGGGAGGCCGAGGCAGGTGGATCACTTAAGGTCAGGATTCAAGACCAGCCTGGCCAACATGGCAAAACCCCGTCTCTGCTAAAAATACAAAAATTAGCCAGGCATGGTGGCATGAGCCTGTAATCTCAGCTACTTAGGAGGCTGAGGCAGGAGAATCGCTTGAACCTGGGAGGCAGAGGAGGTTGCAGTGAGCTGAGATCATACCACTGTACTCCAGCCTGGGTGACAGAGTGAGACTCTGTCTCAGAAAAAAAGAAAAAAAAATCAATTTCTTTGTGCATCTCTTCATTTATTTTCTCTTTATATATCTCTGCCTGTTTCTATTCTTTGGTCTTTTGTTTTTTGAGATGAGGTCTCGCTCTGTGGCCTGGCTGGAGTGCAGTGGCACAATCGTGGCTCACTGCAACCTCCCAGGCTCAAGTGATCTTCCCACTTTAGCCTCGAGGGTACCTGGGACTACAGACACATGACAATTTATTTATTTATATATTGTTTTGAGAGATGAGCGTCTCACTATGTTGCCCAGGCTGGTCTCAAACTCCTAGGCTCAAGTGATCCTCCCTCCTTGGCCTCCGAAAGTGCTGGGACTACAGGCCTGAGCCATCACACCCAGCCTCTGCTCATTTTTCTGTAGGGCTTGTTCATCTATTTTTCTTATTGACTCATAAAAGCTCTAAGTCTTATTGACTAACATAGATAGTAACATTTTCTCCAGTTTGTTAGTTTTTTTTCACAGTGCCATACAGATGCTTTTGGTTTTGAATTTGTATACAGTTCAATCTACTGATGTTCTAGAAAGTTGCAAATTTTCCTTTTAAAATAAAAACAATACTTCTCTCATTTAAAAAAGGTTCTCTTTTATGTCATGGCCCATAAGAAAAAGGAGGAGAAAGGACAGAAAGAAGCCAAAGAGGAATGAGGGCTCTATTATATTCCTCAGACTCAACGGGATTGATGAGATTAGTGATTTTTGAACTTTAATTTACATAGGAATCACTTGGAGCTCTTTGAAAATGCAGATTATGAGTCAGCAGGTCTGGAACTGGGTTTGAGATTTTGCACATTTAACAAGCTCCCAGGCGAGGTAGATGGCCCATGGGCCATACCTGGAGCAGCCAGGCTTTAAAGCATAACAAGGGAAAGCACTGTTGGTTTCATGAATCATCTTAACGACACAAAAATTATCATCTGTTTTGAAAACTCTCCTTTCTCTCTGTTTAATTAAGCAGGGAAAATTCTAACTTCTTATTCTGGGAAGTAGGAGATGGCCAGGGCTCATTGGGGGAAAGAGAAGAAGAAGAAGGGGAAGAAGCAGAAAGAGAAGGAGAAGAAGGGGAAGAAGCAGAAGGAGAAGGAGAGGAAGAGAAGAGGAAGAAGAGGAAGAAAAGGAGGAGGAGGAAGAAGAAGATGGAGGAGAAGAAGAAGGGGAAATAATCAGTTTTCATGGATTAACATCCCTCCACCTCATGGCATTTAGCATATATGGTTACAATTTTTAATGGCAAGTATGCAGGTATAAAATGCTCACTTCTTGAGGCCCTCTTGTAGGGCTGGGCAAAATGAAGTTGAGAGATTAATTGGCCTTTGGGGCAGAAATATTCCAGCCCCCTCCTGGCTGTCTCCCCTCCCCAGCATTATAAAGGGGTTTCTCTGTATTATTGAGAAAGAATAGCTGTAGTCTAAACACACCACCCAAAATAGTAACCTAATGGGTCCTGTGAAAAGCAACATAGTCTGGGCGAGGAAAAACAAGTCTTACAATAGGACTCAGGAGAGCTGGATGCTTGTTCTGGCTTTAACACGGTTGCTTCGCATGTGTTAAATTTTCTCGGCTTGGCTTCTCCAACTGTAGAATGGAGACTAGAGTAGAACCTTACTTCTCAAGGCTGATATTGGGATAGGAAGAAAAAAAAATTTCTCGGAGAGGTTTCCAGACCTTCTCTGGTAACAGTGAGGTCACTGATCTTTTTTTTTTGAGACAGAGACTTACTGGGTCACCCAGGCTGGAGTGCAGTGGCACGATCTCAGCTCACTGCAACCTCTACCTCCTGGATTCAAGCGATTCTCCTGCCTCAGCCTCCTTAGTAGCTGGGATTACAGGTGCCCGTCACCACGCACAGCTAATTTTTTTTTTTTTTTTAAACTATAGATGGGGTTTCATCATGTTGGCCAGGCTGGTCTCATACTCCTGACCTCAAGTGATCCACCCACCTTGGCCTCCCAAAGTGCTGGGATTATAGGCATGAGCCACTGCACTTGGCCTGGTCACTGATCTCTTATAACCTGGTGTATACTAACTTGGCTTTCCAATTTCCAAGCAAGTTTCCACAAAGCTTTCTGCTACGTGCAAAATAAGTCATGGCAAAAGAGGCTCTGGGTAATTTTGATGTGTCCTAAAGTCAAGAAGTTGCTTGAATTATGTTCGTGCCTATGTGGACTAGAGCGATATATGGGCACAGGTTTCTTTCTATGTGAAAGTGGTGGACATAGATCGATATTGGAGAGGAAAAGGTTAAATGTGCACCAAACTCAAATGGCGGGCAGAGCAAGGGTAGTTTGGGACAAGGATTGCCACGTTAGTAGAGGGGAAGGAAAACCAGCATTTACTGAGTGTGAATTATCTCACTCTCTCTCTACTACCCTGGAGATGGGAATTATTCCTAACTTTTTACAGGAACTTTGAGTCAGCGATTTGCCCAAATTTCACAACTACAAAGGGCGGAGCTGAGTGAGACCTCAAAGCCCCATGACTCCACCCTTGGATCACCAGCCCTCTATCTCCCAGCAAAGCAGAGGTGGTTGGGGGTGAAGACGAAGGGAGGTGAGCTCCTGACCTTGGGCAAAACACTTTACTTCCTTTATTTATTTTTTGTTTTTTTGAGACAGAGTCTCACTCAGTGGCCCAGGCTGGAGTGCAGTGGCAAGATCTCGGCTCACTGCAACCTCCACCTCCCAGGTTCAAGCATTTCTCCGGCCTCAGCCTCCCGAGTAGCTGGGACTACAAGCGCACGTCACTGCGCCCGGCTAATCATCATCATCTTCTTTCTTTCTTTCTTCTTTTTTAACTAGAGACGAGGTTTCACCATGTTGGCCAGGCTGGTCTTGAACTGACCTCAAGTGATCCGCCCGCCTCAGCCTCCCAAAGTGCTGGGATTACAGGTGTGAGCTACCGCGCCCGGCCCACTTCATTTCTTTATGCCTCAGTTTCTCCATCTGTACCAGGGCTAGCACCTCTCACACAGCAGGTGGTGAAGCTGCTGCTGCTGCTGCCCTGGGCTGGCCCACAGTGAGTGCTCACTGCACAGGAGGTATTGCTTCCCCTGGGCCCCGCAGGTTCTCATTATAATCTTGCAAGTTTGAAGAAACCCAGCCTTGCTAGCAACAGAAGATAAAAATAGACACGCCTCTCTGCCTCCAGTCTCATCCCCATGTCCTCAGGGCGCTGTCCTCTTCCAGCTCGTCCCACCTATGCGCCCTCACCATATCCACAGAACAGGGCACTCGTGGCTCCTTTTACTTTTTTGCCCCTCCTAGCATGGTGTGGAAAGGGGGCAGAGGGCAGGCCTCTTTCTGAAACCACCTCCTGTTCGGCGGTCCTACTTGGACTTCGGTTTCCCTGTTTCGTTCACGTGGTCATTGTTAAGTCTTAGGGGACGTGTACAGAGGCTAATATTGATCCACCAGTTATTTGACAAATACCATAGGCGCTCTGTGAGCAGGAGCTGGCTCCTATCCCAGACCCCAGCCCTGTGACCTGCTCTCCACTCGCCCGGGGGTCTTTCTTGGCTGGGACAATAAACCTACTAACGGTATCAAGTCTGCATCAGGTGCTTCCTGGGAAGCCAGCCTCGTGCTGGGCTCACACCCAGGCCCTCTGCCTTCATCTCTTACATGATCTCATGCAACCATCATCACACGCCCCCAGGCTCCTCCCGGGCCAACTCCAGAGGCAGCGGAGTGCGTGTCACCTCCAGCTCTCCTCCCACAAAAATGCTGGCCTTCCAGCCTCCAGTGCGCTTAGTTCACCCCATAAACTCTGCTAATGCTTACCACATGCGGAGCGTCGGCGCCCGTCCCCACCCCCAGCCCCACAGGCTCCCGGGTCCCGCCCTGGGAGACCCTCCCACTGGCCGACCGTGCCCCGAGACTCGCGCACTCCACGGTGGGAAACCTGCAATGTGTCCCTCCCTCCCCCGCCCTCCTCCAGCCCCGGCCAAAAGTGACCTTGGACGCTTCTATAATGCCATGTCCACTCCTCTGAACAGGAGGCGAGTTTGCACCCAGTGGTGCCTTTGGTTGCCAGAAATTAAAAACCCGATTGCGCGTGTTTGCCATTACGGTAACTAGGCGCGTCACCCCAAGCACTGAGCTCGCTGGTGGGAGCCGGGCGCCTCTCGGGGCGCGCCCCTCTCCGCCTTCGGCCCGGAGCTCCCGCACGATCTGCGCGTCCTGCTGCACCTGAGCCCTCCCCACCCCAGCGCCCGCACCGCCGCGGGGCCGGGCGAGGATGCGCCACCCCCGCCCGCCCGCCAGTCCACGCCCGGCCCGCGAGCCAGCCCGGGGAGCGCGTGCCGAATCGGCGCCGCCTGCAGTCCCCGCTACGGGTCCCTAGGGGGCGCAGCCGGCGCGGGCAGCCGGCGCGGGAAGCCGCCTGAGCCGGGCGCCGGGACCCGCACGAAATTGCAGGCGGGCGGGCGCCGCGACTTTGAAAACAAGCGAGGGCCTGGGGGGCGGGCCCTGGGAGCGGGCGCCGCCTCCCTCGGCCAATCAACGGCGGGCGGCGGGCGGCTGGCGCGGGCGGCGCGTGCGGCCGGGCTGTGAATGGGGAGCTGCGGCCGCGGCGGCTGAGGGCGAGCGCGACGCGCGGGCGGGCGCACTTTCTCCTCAGCGCTGGGCGGGGGCGGCGGCGGCTCCTCAGCGCCCGGCGGACCCCTCGGAGCTAACGCGGCGGGGCCCGGCGACCCGGCCGCGGCGGGCTCGGGACTGCGTGAGCGCCGGACGCGAATATCCCCCGCTGACAACTTCTTCTTGCCCGGCTCGTCCCCGGCCCGCGCCGCGCGCCTCACGCGGGGACCCGGGACGCCGCCCCTCAGCGCTGGGCGGCCGCTCACCTCGGGCCGGGGGGCGCCGCGCCTCCCGCGGAGTGGCCGCGCCCGCTCGGAGCCGTCCCGCCTGTCCCGCCCGCCCGTCCGGCGCGGCGCTCGGGGTGGCGGCTGCTCGGCATGGCCCGGGGCGCCCGGCCCTCGGCG
>NW_026652276.1:93978428-94030253 GCF_009828535.3 Hylobates moloch
CCCCCGCCTCCCGGCCCGGGTCAGGATGCGCCTTGCTGGGGGCTGCAGGGAGCCCAGGAGCTCCTCCATGCCGGACTCGGAGTAGAGGGAAACTGAGCCTCGTAGAGCCTGCACCCCGTCTGCTGCTTTGCATTTTATTTTATTTTTTACATCGCAGTAGCACAAACAAAAAATTCTAAGTTGAGGACCCATTCCTCAGCTCCTTAAAAGGATGCCCGAGTCCCCTTCCCACTGCATGGTTGAAAAAGGGGCTGGTCTGTACCTGAGTCTTTGCACCGCAGGGTCTGGTTTCTGGTGAGTGACATCCACAAGACTTGCAAATATCAAGTGCCAGTCGCTGTGAAAAGGCTTTTCCAGCCCCTCACCAGGGCCCCGTCCCCTCCCCAGCCCCCGCCTGCTCCTGACTTCCCCCAAGTCTCCAAGCACGACCCCAAGTGGGTGCTGCGCGGCCAGTGGAGCAAAACTTTCAGTGCCCACAGCTTTTGCACTTGGCTTTGTTTTTCTCCCTCTTTTGGCTTCTGTTTAGAATACAGTGGTGAGCTCTGAAATAGGGAAAGAGGATCTGCTGAATGGAAATGACCTTTTGAAAAGAGAGATGGGATCTCTTGTGAAACGAGCTTTCCCTCCCAAATCTGGGCTTCCCTCCACCCCCTCCCCGCCCCCGACAAAACCCGTAACATACCCCTGCCAGCTAGCATCCTTTTCTTTTGAAGTTTGCTGGTCTTTAAACCAAAACACCCCCCTCAACCCAGAAATAGCTATTTTAATACGTCCTTTGGTAAAGTCTTAAAAACACATTAGTGAACTGGTTTTGCTGGTGGTAGTTTTAGGAAAATTAACTTAGTTGTATTCCAAGATACGGCTAACGAACAATCATGGTAAGGAACTTGGTATTCTGAGATTGACGAAGATGAGAGCATTAAACTTAAATTAGCTGTGTTCTGTGTCCTGTGAAGATGATTTATGTGTAGTAACATGACTTAAATGTAATAACATTTTAAACGTCTGAGCTCAAAACTGTCATCCAATAGCTTGACAACTAACTCATACTTTTTTATTAATGCTTATGTAACGTTATCTAAATTGTGCCCCTCCACCCCCCTCCAGCTTTCATAAGTGCTCCCTCTTATGTTTTTCTACATGAAAACAAATTGCCGTATTTCTGGTTAATTTAACTCCTCCATTACTTGGAAAATTTTCATTTCACTTATTTGTGCTTTTTGCTTAATGACTTACTCTGGAAGAAAAGCATTTATTAAGTCATTTTGTACAGTGGGATCTGTAGATTGTTAGAGAAACCAGGTTCAAGTGAAGAAATCTAAATCACTTAGGATGACCTTTAAAATAAAAATGTGTTTATTATGAAGTTTTCTTTTTTTAAACAGTGACTTGCATTTTGCAGTAAGACCTGTACGTTCATACATTTGAAGATTCGTGCACAGACTGAAATGGTGGGGAAAAAATCTGCCAGTGGCTTTGTTTTGAAGCATATTACATAGATTTCAAGTTTTTATCAGTTGCACTTTGAAGGCTGTGTAAAGCATTGCATTTTAACAACTGAAATGTTAATGAAAATACATTTAAAAAAATATATTAAGGCAACAACCAAACTTTGTTAGGGAGGAATATTTTGTTCCTTTTTGGCAGTAAAAACATTGGTACCTATTTTACATTTATATGGTTTATGAAAGTGTACAGATCTTTTAGTGTAAAATTTCAAATAGGTTGTCACAAATTTTAAATTCATTGACGGGTTTCTGTTCTCTGCTCTGTGAAATGTGTAATACATCCATCATTTTTTATATCATATTGAAAATTCATATTACAGAGGAGATGTCACCATTTGACAAAAGCTCATGTATCTTGAAAATGAAAATTCTGGTGCTGTTATAAGAGATTTCTGATGGGATGATGCGTTGGTCATATGCGCAGGAATGCATTCTCTTGAATCTTATCAGATGTAACATTCTAAATGGAATAGTTACCACTACGTTGGAACGCCTCATAAGTACCATATGATTACATTGTAGCTAGGTGAAGCTATGCCTCATTTCTCTGCACCTCATGTAGGTAGGCTAGGTCATGTATCTTGAGAAAAAACATGTGCAACATTGATCAGTAAAAGTTATATTTTTATAACCTAAGTTACAGACCCTCTATGTAACTGATCATGATGTGAACCGCCAGGTTCAGGTCTTCCAAATGTAACTTTAATATGCCCTTTCTATGAGGTGATGAGAATTTCTGAGTTGTGTGCTCTGCTCATTGCTGTGTGTTTAATTGCTTGTGACTTTCCCGGATTCCTAAAAAGCCAAGTCTTTAATTCTGGAAGGCAGGTGGCAACACATGCTTTCTTTATGCCATCCACCAAGGAGCCAGCTGTGAGTGGTTTGGAAGGATGACTTCTGAGGCTAAAGATGTATAAGCAGTCTTATGTTTGAAGTCCGTGGTGCCTTTAGCTTTACTGCTGGACCCTTTACAGGCTTACTGATTCTGGCAGTGTTCAGTAGACCTCCTAGATTCAGCTTGCATTCCTCAGGCCTAGAAAGGATAGGAATGTTCTTGTCAATTTCTCCACGGAGCTGTTCATAGTCCTCCGTTTCTCATTCGAAATCATCTCCACTTGGACCTATGGTTCTCAAGCTTTGGTATGTGTTAGAATCACCTGGGGAATTTGATGGAACTGTAGAGTACCTACTCTTCCTCTTCCATGAGCCACATTTGCTTTCCATGTGATTCTAATACACATTGGAATTTGAGAACTACTCACTCATATACCTGTGTTTCCCCCTATTCCAGACCCCCGCTGACTTCCTGGAAACTCTCTAGCCCAGTGTTTCTCAAACTTGGTTGCACATTGGAATCACCTGGAGCTTTAAACTACTGATGCCTGCATGTCACTCCTAGAATTGGTTTTAACGAACTTGAGGTTTGATCTGGGTATCAGGATGCTGAGACACCTCCGCCTCCCTCCAGGTGATTCTCATGTTTAGCCAAGTTTGAGAACCACTGCTCTAATGCTTTTACATGAGACCACATGACTTGATTTCCCTTTCATGCCTTCCTGGGCTTATTGTCCTCCCCCAACAATTCCAGCGGCTTTTATGGACCTTGGGCCTGTGTTCACTTATACCTGTTCCAGGTTCGTGATCTGAAACAACAGAGTACACCAGCTTTTCACTTATGTATTGTTTATTCCTACTGAAACTGTTGAGCCCCTGCTTTGTGCTGCCTGAGGTGTATATCGGAATCACTGGTGAAAATTTAAAATATAGTCATCTGGGCCCCACCTCAGACCTGCTGGTTCTCAGAAGCATGCATTTAAAAATTCCACAAGTGATTCTTGTATGTTTGTGTTACTTTTTTTTTAATCCTTCTGTTGGTTAATCCCATAATCTCACTCAATTTCTCTGTCATCCTTAGCCTGATATTTCTGTGGTCTGGGTCACTTTTCTCAGGCCAATTCCCAGCCTTGGACGAGGTCTACTAATTAGGCATTTCTGCCACTTGTTTGCTGGAGTGTTGAGTTCACTACAAATCTAGCTTCCTTTTGGGCCCATGTTGCTTTCCATTAATCCAGAAGTACTTTGCTTCCCCTCCTCCTAACCTACTCCCTTTACAACTTTGTAATTCGAGTTTCAACTGGAACTTGATTTCTAGACTCCCTTATATGAATATCGTCTTAATAAAGAGTCTTGCTTAGTGAGTGCTCAGATACTTAATTAAATTTTATTAGGCCACTGGGTATTTAACAGACAACTGGTCTCTTGGTTGGTTACTGTCTTCCAAATCCAACAATAAGCAGTTATTACCCTCTATGCAGTCTATGTAGCCACCTGTAGCTGTCCTTTATTGAACCTTTACGTGCCAAGCACGAAGTGCTCATTTATTCTTCACAGCAGCTCCTGAGAGGTAGACAGCATTTTTGTTCTCATCTTACCTATGGGAAAACTGAGGCATTCAGATGTTAACTTTCCTGAGGTCCCAGGACTAGGAGTGGTGATGCCAGAATGAAAAGTCTGATCCAGAGTCTGAACATAACTTGAGTTCATAACCCCTGGGGTGGAGGGTTTCCCATGTAGCCTCTGTCTTTATAAGGAGAGGGAAAAACGGGCAGCAATCAGATCTGTACCAAAGGGAAAGATGGTGGTTGATATTTTCTAAATACATTATTGAGTAATCTGACCTCAAGTTTTAGATTAACCTTATTTACAATTATGATTGCAAAATAAAAATTACATAATTTGGAAAATAGAGATGAGGGATGTATGTAATCCCTTCCATCTAGCCATCCGTCTCCTCTAAGAAAATGACCATCACCATTTTGATGTATTCCCCTACCCCCAATTTTTCTTTCACAACATAACATGAATTCCAGCTTCATGGTGGTCTGTTGGCAGAGATTAGACCACCCCAGAATGGACAACTGGGAGTGCACCAACCATTTCTTTGAGGAACATTTGGAAAATTATTATTTATTTATTTATTTATTTTTTATTATACTTTAGGTTTTAGGGTACATGTGCACAATGTGCAGGTTTGTTACATATGTATCCATGTGCCATGTTGGTTTGCTGCGCCCATTAACTCGTCATTTAGCATTAGGTATATCTCCTAATGCTGTCCCTCCCCCCTCCCCCCACCCCACAACAGTCCCCGGAGTGTGATGTTCCCCTTCCTGTGTCCATGAGTTCTCATTGTTCAATTCCCACCTATGAGTGAGAACATGCGGTGTTTGGTTTTTTGTCCTTGCGATAGTTTACTGAGAATGATGTTTTCCAGTTTCATCCATGTCCCTTCTTTTATCTGCACTCAAGTATATGAATTTGAGTCCTTTAAATAAGGAGGTGGAGTTTGTAAGGTACTAATCTTTTGTGAGTTTGCCTTAGCACACATTTTATGTAAACAGTTAAGTTTAGGCTATATACTGGGGTTTATACCTAACCAGAAGTTTCCTGGGCCCTCAAATACTGAGGTAAAACAACGTGGAAGGCTGCAAGTTAAGTGGGTAATTAAGTGATATCAAGTAGGACTGTGTAGTTTAATTCTCCCTATCAGTTGCCTTTATGTTATTTCCATCCTCAGAGCCCCTGTATTGCTTGTATTGGGATACATAGGATTTGGCGTCTAAGGTGGCAGAGGTGTGTGGCATGTAGTGTCTTTCTGCCTGCCTTATGGTGTCCCAGAGATCAGAGACTGGTAATGTCAGCTGACTGAAACTAGAGAATGGAATGGACACAAAGTGAGGATTCTGATTAGGTCACGGCTTAAATTTCTCTAAGAAGTAAAGAAAGTGGTAGTTATGAGAGTAGACCTCCAGGTCCAAATGCATGAAAGTTGAGTTAAGCTCAAGGTGGGGAATGAAAATCACATTGAAAGGTGTAGTATAAAGAAAAATTAAGGGTTATTTACAAAAGAAAGCTGTTGATGTTTTGTTTGATTAAATACTCCTGGTAACCAATTATACATTTAACCCAAAGTAACTGAGCATTTTAATTTGCATAGTTTCTAAAATTTTATTTTATTTGACTTCATTTCTGTAAGGCATTATCTTAAATTTCCCCCTAAGTATGTGCACCTCTTTTTTAAAAAAGCATAAACATTCATATCCATAATCCTGAGGGAGGACATATTTTGTCAGTTGGGACAGCAAATATGGCACCTTCTGCCATCCTATGGTAGCACGTAGAAGAAGTTATAGGTTTTTCAGTGAATCCCTGAAATGCAAAAGTCTGTCACAGTTAGATACCTACCTGCCAGTTATTGATCCTATACCTGAGATCTATTCTGGAGAGGTTACTACTCTTAGAGCTTCATTATATGAACAGTGTTGCCACTAAATCCAAATACAAAAATCATGATTATTATGGGAGTATTGCTGTAGGAAACCCTTGTTTATGTATGTGCAATTCTAGTATTTAGGTGGTTGGCTTCCTGAAAGAAAGCTCAAAAGCCAGAAGCACATTTCATCAGCCTGGTCCCAATCTCCTGTGGGTATTGTGGGAATGAAAGCATTTTTTATAAAGCTTTCCTAGAAACATGGATATGGTAAATGGGAAAGACATTGGGCTAAGTATCAGTAGGCCTCATTTATACTTCATTCTGTAACTACCTTGCAATATGAGCAAGTCTATTAGTCTCTCTGAGTCTGTTTTCTCACCTATAAAAGGAGGGATTAGACTAGATGTTCAAAATTGTTCTACTCTGATTCTCTGATCTTCTGTATGTTGTCATCCTTTCTGCCCTTCACTAGACTCTGCACGTGTCTCCTGTCTGGGGATTCTGTAACTCCGTATGTCTTAGCTTAGAACCTAATTTTCTTCATTTTACTTTTCTCAGACTATTCACAATGTTGAAGACAACTAATATGCAATGTAGTATTTCTCCTTAGGTGCTGCTGTCTAACACATTATATATTTACTCTAGCCTAAAAATGGTTCATGTTCAAAATTTTAGGTTCTGTAAAACAAATTAGTGCCATAATTTATCAGTATAAGCCTGAAATTTGGAAAAATAAATTTTCTTAAAATGTGAGATGCTTATCTACATGGCTAGAAGGGGCAAGACTAATAGAAATCTGGAGGTAATTAATGCAGTGAGAAATTTAAAAAGATATGAGAAAATAGTGATGGATGAGAATGTTTATATTTAGTGTACAGTGACCATCAGTAATTAAAGAGATTAGTAGATGTTGTCTGTTTCTGTGCTTAACCTAATGTTATGTTGGTTTAATTGTCTTCATTAGGGGCTTTTAGTAAAACAAAAGGTCTTTAAAATTAACAGAATAATTTTTCACTTTAACAGGCTTAACTGGCACTTTATTGATATACAGACAATGTCTAGTGAAGATAATAGCTATCAGTTAAATAGTCCAATTTCTTGAAAACAGATAGTCAAGTAAATCGATTTCTGATTTTTGGGGATTAGCTTAATGAACATGGGCTAAGACTATAGTTTCTGCAGTGTTTTTGGCTTTGGTTCATTTTCAAAATTTTTTTTTTTTTTTAAAACAGATAAGGCTAGGCTTTAGAGTTGTGGGTTCAAAGAATAGGCTAGACCCTGGGGCCCATATTATTACATAGAGTTAGCCTTTGTGCAATGTTTGGTTGCCTTTTTCTCCCTCCTGGAACTCTCCACTGTATTCTAGACCTAATTCTTTACCTTGAGAGGGTTGGAAGCTCTCAAGTATGTAAGCTTAATTTTACAATGATGAATGGTCTTTCCAGTAAGAAAAAAAAATAGGGAGATAAACACATAATGACTATGGTGATTTGGGGAGGAATATGGATACTTGGGGAGCTCTGGTAGTTGCCTTTATTAAGAATGATTGGTAGCAGGAATTTTAGCAACCCAGGCAGGCTAATTAGAATATATTTCAGATTTGGAGTAAGGAGGGATTTTGTTTCACAAAGTTATAACCTATCATACTTAACTAAGGGTGCTCATCTCCACAGGTGGTAGTATTTGTGGGTCCCTCTCTCTAGTGTGATCCTTAATTTATTTTGTGTGTTTGTGAGCCTGTTTTCAAAGTGAAGGTCAATTTTATCTTCTCTCTAGGTGTTAGGTGCGATTTAAAAAGAATGAAAGAGATTTTGATAGGATATGACCAAGCCCTTCTATACAATGGATGTCAGTGTTGATTTTTATACACGAACCACCAGATGGCAACAGAAAAAGTGTTTATATAGGATCTAATCTGTGGTTTCCACAGCCAAGTTTTTTTTTTTTCTTCCATGATTCACCACTTTTTAGTATGGTTAGGTAATATGTACAATTTCTGGCTAAGAGCAAGGCAAGTTTATAATACCCAGCTATGTGAAATCAAAACCAGGTAATAGAATAATGGCAGAGTGTCACTAGAAAAAGATTTTTTTTTTTTTTTTTTTTACGTGAGTGCATAAACTGTTCCCAAAGGGAGCAAGTTTCCAGGGATGCAACTTTGATTTATATTATTGTATAGTCATGCTTTTACTTCTGATTTTTTTTTATTCAGCATTTATTCAGCTCTTATAGTAAGCTGTAATGATTTGCAGAACATAAAAGAAAGCATGGCTGTTACCCTGAAGCATTTTATGTAACACCTTTAAAAGGAAGAGATACACGAGTTTACAAACATTAAGCATATTTATGTATTTGCCAGCCAAAGGTATTTTTACTCTATGTAGAATTTGTTTTATTTTTGCCTTGTAGGCATATTCCCTTTTTCTAAGTGTGCTGTGTTGGCTCTTCTAAAATGGTTGTCATAGCTAAAACTCCTGGTTGCAAGCTAGAAACTCAGTCTGAACTACTTAAGAAAGAAAGGATTTTATTGGAGGAGTCCTGGGGTATCACAGTATAACTGGGAGAATTTCTTTACATTTGGCAAATTTAGTATTCACTTCCACCTAGGGAATAACTAGAGCCACATGCTCAAAAGCTCCCAGGTACTGTCCTCTTGGGCATCATCTCTCAGTTTGCTTCTGTGTCTGCTCTGGCATCATTCTGGATTCACTGGAAAATGCTTTCTTTTTGTGGCTGAAACCCAGCTGTCACCACTCTTTGCATTCCTATTGCTTCAGACCCTCAAATAAAGATCAACTTAAAGTTTTTGTACTGAGTCCAAAATCTGTGAAATGATCAGATTTGTATTTTAAAATCATCTTGAGTGGGGGGAATAAAGCCTTATTTTTGTTGCAAAATTGAGAATGGGTTGGAAGAAACCAGAATGAATGACTGCTGATGTGTTGGACTGTAACAACAATTGAGGTGAGAGAAAGTAGCAGCTTGGGCTAGGTGGTGGTGCTGGAGATGGAGAGATGTAGATGCACTAGAGAGAGATTTAAGAGGCAAAAAATACATGGGATTTGGTCATAGGTTGGATATGGAAGGTGAATGAGAAAATATCAAAGGTGACGTCCAGGTTTCTGGCTTGCATGACTAGTTGGCTAGTATAACCATTCACTGAGGTTGGACCACCTCTGTTTGGGCAGCATGATCATTATTTTTGTTTTGAATTTATTAATGTGAGGTACCTTTGAGGCATCCAGACAGAGCTGTTAAGTTGTGTGGATAGATGAGTTTTGCAACTAGAGGAGGGTCTGGGCTTTTGGTATAAATATTTCTGGAGACAGTATAGCATACTGTTTGAGAGGATGGGCTTGGCATAAAATAAAACGAACTTAACCACTTGCTAGCTTTGCATCCTTGGGTTGGCTACTTAATCTTCTTTAATCTCTACTTTTCTTATCCCTGAAGAATTGTGTAATGATCCCACCTGCTTCCTGTAGTTGTGAGGGCTGATTGATAATGATTGTAGGTAAGGTGTTTTTATCACCTTACCAAGTACATAGCGTGCATCCAGTAAGTGTTAGGTGTTGTTATTTATTCTTTTGTGTACAGGAATCCTGCCTTATTCATCTTTTCCTGTAATATTAGGGAGTGATGAGTCATGGTAGTAGAGTGGGGAGTATGGACAGTTGACATGACTGGAGAGGTATTATAGTAATATTAACCTGGCTGGGATATAACCTGGATAAATTGCTGGGCGATGGGGCTGGGGGGAGAGTAGAGATGGAGATGAGTTAGGGAATGGTTGTGATAATATAGAAATAATATTTGAACTGCAGTAGTATTGGGATGGAAAAATTGGAATGGTCAGTCTTGCTCAGAGAGGTAAATAGATGAGAAAAAAAGGCCATTGGATTTGTTGATTACCTGGGTAATGGTGATCTTTTTGAGCTTAATCTCACTGGAGTTCTAGGAGTATAAAGTAGATTGAAGTTCATTATGGAATGAATGGGTAGGGAGAAAATGGAGTCAACCGGTATCTTCTTATGCTATTGAAATTCTCAAGGAAAGAGAACTGTGGAGGCATTTGAAATGCATAGTGACAAAAATGGTCTTAAAATGCCTTGGGAATATTTTTTCCAAATTTGAAATCTATTATTGAGGCTGGGAAAAAAATTGTCATTTGGCAGAATGGTAAGTAATTATCACAGTTCTCTGAAGTGATCATTTCTGTTTCATATGTTGTGACTACTGGTGGCTTCTAGCAACATTGTCCCCAAAGCTGAATGTGGAGGACTCCCTTCACCACCCTGCTATAAGCACAAAGAAACTGTGGACAAAATATAACAAGAACAGGCATTTCTGAAGTTTAAAATAACAGGATATCCCTAGGTGCCAGCTATGAACAGAAAATTCAGAGCTAGGGCGTTAATCAGGAGCTCAAGGCCTGTGGTGGTTTCTGATCTGAATACAGGCCCCAGTGGCTTAGTCCTGAGGGTCTCATGAAGGAGCAGGAGACATGGCCTTGGGTCTGCATAAACTTGGAAGATGGAGTGAAGGCTCTCTAGCATCAAACCTTGAAGGGCTTTTCCATCTCTGAAAAGAGAACTAGAAAAACTTTGCCTACTGGTTTGGGAAAGTGTAGGAAACTTGCTGTCCTCCTGGGGTTGTGATAATTAGGAATAAAAAAGGGACATCTAAACTCCAAGATTGCACCTCATAATTGGGGTGGATTCAAATTTAACATTTCTTACAGTGCAACTAACCTTCAAGCTGAGACAAATTAGCACAAAATCTGGTCTAGAACTATGGAAATGAATAGAGCCCTCAAAAGTATGTCTGAAACTGACCTGCAGAGCAAATTAAAAATCTAAGATTCTTGCAGAAGAAACAAGTCATGCTATAGATGAGCTTGCAGTACAAAAATTGCCCAGCTACACAAGGAAATGAATCACCATGAAGGAGAGTCAGCAGATAAATAGTATTCCAGGAGATTGAGATGATAGGACATATGAAAGAGATTACTTGCTTAAAATTATGAGAGATGAAAGGGGTAAGATCATAGTGAAAGAACATAGATTAGAAAAATAACATGGATTTGGAAAAGAACCCAATAGGACTTCTAGGAATGAAAATAATGGTCATTAAGTTTAAAAAAAAAAAGTAACCTCCATGGACAGGTTAAAAGAGCCAGGTAGATATTATTGAAGATAAAAACTATATTGAAAAATCAATAGATTTTTAAAGGAGATCTGAGGAAATTGCTTGGAATACAGTAATAAGGGATAAAGAAATGGGAAATGAGTGGTTACGATTCATGAACTTTAGAATGAGAAAGTCCCATATTACCTTCTGTGGGCTTCCAGAAAGAGGAAATAGAGTAAGAGAAACACTATTAGAAGATAGAATGGCTGAGAATTTTTCATAATCAATACAAGTTCTGCCTGAGTTCTTAGTTTCAAGAACGATAGTGAACCCCACACAGGATAAATAAAAATAAATTCATACCT
The DNA here is from genome assembly GCF_009828535.3 of Hylobates moloch. Taxonomy (NCBI): domain Eukaryota; kingdom Metazoa; phylum Chordata; class Mammalia; order Primates; family Hylobatidae; genus Hylobates; species Hylobates moloch. The sequence continues at coordinate 93,989,705 of NW_026652276.1, forward strand.
AGACATATTGTAGATGAAGCCTTAGAAAATAAGAGGAAAGCAATCTGAGGAAAGTTGATATCTAGACTGGCAGGCATTTTGTTCATAGCAGAAGATGACTGAATAATACCATCAAAGGCTGGAGGTGGAAATCCACCACCAACCTAGAATTCCATGTCCATATAAAGTATTATGATACTCAAGAGTAAGTGAAATGGGCCGGGTGTGGTGGCTCATGCCTATAATCCCAGCACTTTGGGAGGCTGAGGTGGGCAGATCACGAGGTTAAGAGATTCGAGACCATCCTGGCCAACATGGTGAAACCCCATCTCTACTAAAAATACAAAAATTAGCTGGGCACAGTGGCGTGCACCTGTAGTCCCAGCTACTTGGGAGGCTGAAGCAGGACAATTGCTTGAACCCCAGAGGCAGAGATTGCAGTGAGCTGAGGTTGCGCCATTGCACTCCAGCCTGGCGACAGAGCGAGAGACTCCATCTCAAAAGTAAGTGAAATAAAGATTGTAGATAAAAAACAAAGTTGATGATTAGTAGTTGGAACTACGAAAAGATGCACTTCAAAAAGAAAGAAATTGAAACCAGGAGTGAGGTACAGATTGTAAAGTGCTAAATGATAGGAAGCAGTGTTGCAGTGTGCCCCTTAAATTTATATGTAATTGCTTTGCAGTTTGAGAAAAGTGTCAGCAGTTTCCACTACAAGTACTCATACTGTGGAGTGTGAACGGATTAGTGAGAGAGAGTGTAAGCAGTAGGGAGGGGTTTGGGAGATGTTGGTCAAAGGATACAAAATTTCGTTTAGAAGGAATAAATTCAAGAGATATGTTGTACAACATGGTGACTATAATAACATGTTTTATTCTTGAGTTGCTAAAAGTAAATTTTAAGTATTCCTACCACAAAAAAGTATGTGAAGTAATACATCTAATTAGCTCTATTTAGCCATTTCACAATATATGTATGTGTCAAAACATGTTGTACACAATAAATATATACAAGTTTTTGTCAAAATAAAACTTAAAAGTGTATGTGAGCAGGAGTTAATTCATCCAGTGCTTCAGTGAATAAAGTGCTGTGTTAAAGGTATACTGATCAATAACAGTTCCTTCCTTCAGAGAGCTTATAGTTTATTAGGGCATAGACACACCAAAAAATACAGCGCAGATGTGCAGATGACCCTGGAGAGCCCTTTAAGCCGTACAGGGGATTCAGCATCTGTTAGATCAGTGTTAAATAGGACCTTAGCAGGGATATATATATAGGCAAGCCATGTTGGAATTTGGGGACTCAGATTGGCATGTAGAAACACAAAGATGAAGGATTCAGGTGGAAAGCTGCTGATCAACAGGAGTGAGGAACCCAACACCTATGTCAGAACAGGATTCTTGCCAAAGGACCAAACATCAAGACCTTCATATTTAGCCAGTACATTCCAAGTGACCTTTACATTCTGAATTAGGGTCTTATTGTCATAGCTGTAGGAAATGCGGACTTGGATCTTGGCCAGCAGAGAGTTAGATCAAATGTGCAGGATAAAGTGCTGTTCAGAGCTGAACAGAGCTGTTCAGTGCTGTTCAGAGATAAAGCATACACAAAGAGGCAAGTGGTTGAGGTGGAGCAGCTCAGTGGATGAGAGTTAATGACAGATGAGATTGTAGCCATTTGCATTTTTGTGGCAACTTGATATTATTGGTTGATGCTCATCAATTCCTGAATTTTGAAAATTACTTAAATCTGTATCATGGAATGTTATATTTGGAAAGACAGAGGCCATTTGCATCTCTAACTTTGCTGTCTTCTGTGGAATCAAGTTGTGTTATGCTTTTATATAGATGAATACTTCATAGCAATTAAAATATTATAATCTAGCATTTTATTAGCTGTAGAGATGCCTTAAGAGGTTTTATTTTAAACCCACAATTGCTTTACTTCAAAAGTTGCTCTTTCCTGAGCACATAACCTGAATTTCATCATAGATCCTATTGGCAACAAAAACTTTTTTTTTAAAAGCTAAACCTCATTTGGCCTGTGAATTGTCCCAAATCAGCCAGTGAGGAAACACTGGGAGTCCTAACCCACTCTGACTTTTTCCTTACTTTAGGGAGCAAGCTGGGTTGGCTGGAGTCCTCCATCCCTATCTGTATTCGTCAACAGCAGGTGACCTTGACAAATGATGAGGACCTGAATGCTTCTGGTGGCTTTCACAGTGGCTGATGTGGCACATGAGAAGACTACAATGTTAGTATTAAAAAGGATGTTTAGAAGTAGCTCTAATTGACATGGAAGGATTTCCGAATATATTAGGTGAAAAATGAGGTTAGAGTTCTTTGTAGAGTGTACTAGCTTGTTTTTATGGAGTGCTTTTCTTGACATCAGGCTTTGTGCTAAGGCCTTCAAGTCATGCAGTATCATACTTCCTTACAACCCTATTTTATAGATGAGGAAATCGAGGTCCAGAGAAGTTAAGGTCACTCACTTCGTAAGTGGTGGAACTGGTCTTTGAATGCACCCCTGTCTCTGCAGCCCTTGTTCCTAGTCCTCTCCACATGACCAGCCCTTCCTGGGAGTCTCCAAGTACCAGCTTTCTCTGACATAGGGTCACACATGCACATGCAAGTAGAAAAGGGTGTGAAAATTGCATATTATAAAACAGATAAGAAATTACTGTTTTATAATATGATGTGGTGAGTATGATTAAGAAATAGACCAGCCTACTTAATGTGCTTATCTCTGTTATGGAGATTTCTCTTTTTTTTCTGAATGTTCTAAGTTTTCAAACATTAAGCATTTATAACTTTAAAAATTATGAAAGCAATTAGAATTATTTACCATAATGTATTATTACTGGATTTTAGGAGGAATATGGTACTAAAATTGTTTAATGGTTCAGACTGAGAGTGCATCAATGGGAACCTGGGATTTTGTTAGTTTGTTTCCTATTTGAGGGAACTTAAATTATTGTTTTGGGCCTTATTTGGTTCATCTTTTGGAAAAAGGCATGCCACATTTTAAGTTACAGGCTCATTATAAGAATAAAAAACTCCTTTGAAAGATGGATTGATAAACACATTTGTACCATCGATTTCTGGTTAGTGCTGTTTAATCTTTATGATTCTAGTGTCAAATTCTCCCCACAACTCTGATATAGAATCAATCCATACATTCAAGTTAATGGTAGGTAGTATGCATAAAAAATTTGAAGCATGAAGTTGTAAATGAAAATTAGGAGTAAATTTAAATTTAAATATACATAAATTTTGTATTTAAAACTTTCAGTACAGCTGTGTACCATATAATGACATTTTGGTCAATGACAGACTGCATTTATAATGGTCCTGAAAGATTATAATTCTGTATGTTTATGGTACCTTGTCTCGGTTCAGATTTGTTTAGATACATAAATACTTGTGTTATAGTTGGCTTCTGTGTTCAGTACAGTAACATGCTGCACAGGTTTGTAGCCTGGGAGCAATTGGCTATACCATATAACCTAGGTGTGTGGGAGGCCATAACATCTAGTTTTGTGTAAGTGATGTCTGTGATGTTCACACAATGACAGAATTGCCTAATAGTGCATTTCTTAGAGCATATCCCCATCATTAAGTGATGCATGACCTGTATATTCAATATGATATAAATGTAAATTAGAGCATTATGTATGTATGCTGTAGTGTAGTAGGCAACGATTGGGTAGTGCCTGGATCACAGAAATGTGCCACTTTCTGAGAATGCCCTGGTACATGTACACAGCAGGGGCCTCACTGGCCATTTTTCTGCCCTGTCATCTCTTGGCCCTTTTTTTATGGAGCTCTACAAATCACTGCAGCCTGGAACTGGTTCTTGCCCATCCCCAGGTTTGGATGTTCAGTTTCTCCTAAAGTCTACAGTATTTGTTTTCCATTGTATCCCCCTTTTTGGCTTAAACTAGCCAGAATTGCTTTTTTTGGGCAAACACCAAAGCTTTTAAAAAGGGGCTGGGGGTCTAGGTACTGTGACTCATGCCTATAATTCTAGCATTTTGGGAGGCTGAGGTGGGCAGATCTCTTGAGGCCAGGAGTTTGAGACCAGCCTGGGCAACATGGCAAGACCCTGTCTCTACACAACATACAAAAACTTAGCTGAGTGTGGTGGTGTGCACCTGTCGACCCAGCTACTTGAGGGGCTGAGGTGGGAGAATCACTTGAGCCTGGGAGGTCAAGTCTGCAGTGAGCCATGACCGCACCACTGCATTCCAACCTGGGCAACAGAGTGAGACTCTGTCTCAAAAAAAAAAAAAAAGGGGCTATCATGGGAGTGCTTAATAAACATTGCTAGCAATTTCGAATCCTATTTTAAATATAAGAGTGTAGTAATTTTAAAAGTAAGGTTTTTAAGGCAAGCAAAGGAACATGTATTGATTACTGAGTATATTACACATTTAATTACAACAAATGAAACTGGTCATCTTGTGTTTTTATTTTTGTTTTCATCTTTCTGCTTTCCAGAGTAATTGGGGAGCAAGAATTCCTTTTCCTTTCCCTGTTTCCTTTAGATGGTTCTGCCCCTTCATCTTCGCTCCTCATTTCTGTAGCCTGACTTTGTTCTGTAGCTGTGTGCTATTCCCTGGGGGCCTGCCAGGAGGGGGCTTGCTTCTACCCATTCCTCTCTCCGTTCATTGACTATCTTTAAGTGGCCTTTTTTCCTTCCCTACCTGTATTAAGATTTTCTACTTGCAGACTCTTCTCCCATGTTCAGAGGAGCTGGTTTTTCCTTGTTGTGCATGGAAGCGCCTTTGGTTCATGTTTAGGATATGAGCATTGTTGACAGGCACTCTTAACAGGTGAAAACATCTCAAAAGGATGCTCGATTAAGTATTTTGTTGTTCATAAGCCTCTTTATTTGGCTTTGGTAAACTAGGAGGCTAAGGTAACCTTTCATTCCAGTTTTTTTAGTTTTTGTGGTTATATTTTATTATGCAGTGCTTATTTCTTATGACAAAATATGAGTAGGTTAAATTCATACCATATCAAAATGTGGTAGTGGAAGTCTCTATTTTCTGATCCTCAGCCCCCTAGTTCCCCCTGCTTGAGGCTATCACTGTTTCCAGTTTCATGAGTATTTGTTCGCTGATATTTTATGCATATACAGCTATATATGTCTTTCCTTGCAACCCTTTGACTTATACAAATGGTAGCATACTCTTAGCTTGGAGGCTAGTCCCAGCACATTTTTCGCCTATATTGTGTCTTAGAGATCATATCATATTAGCACATACGGGTATACCTTGTTACAAACATGCACACACAGAAAATATACTTTAAAGTCATCTGCTGTAGTGCATTGGCATTATAACATAGTGTCATGAGTCGTAGAGCTGGATTCAAATCTTGGCCCTGCCATTTAAGAGCTTGTGACCTTGGGCAAGTTGAATCGCTTGTCTGTGTTTCAGGTGCTCATTTGTAAAGCAGAGTTAATCTCCCTCTCACAAGGTTTTTGTAAGGATTAGAGGAGATAATGTATGTAAAGTATTTAGCACAGTGTCTTGCTTAATAAATCATAGCTATTATTGTACTCATTAATTTATCAGATCAAATGAACCCCTAATGTGTTTCTCCTTTCTCAACTAAATTACACAGAAGACATTACTTATTACTTGTTTCGTGACCTTTTGTCTTACCTTGGTTGTCCTTTTCTTCCAATTCCATAGTTTATCTTCTCTCCCACTTCCCTCCTGAACTTATCCCCAACAAATGTTACATATTTCTTTTACTCTTTGAGTTTTCTTGGCCTGTTGATGAATATATTGACCTAGCATAGCCCTTGCCATTGCATTAGGTACCATCATTGGTGGTTTAGTAGTAGAAAAACTCAACAGAGAAGGAATATTTTCTTGGTGATGCTCCAGAGTGAATTTAATATTGATAATCAAATTTATTCAAGTCACTAGACAGGATGATTCCTTTTGTGATTGGGATTTCAGCTGGGATAGAACTGAGATTTGGATACAGATGGTACCTGGCAGACAGGAATAAACGTGGGGCTGAAATGCCACAGAAGCAGTTAGCAGTGTGGGCCTATCTGGGGGTGGCCTGAGGGAGGACATTCATGAGGGGGAGTAGGTAGGGATGGGAAGGACAAAAAAACGCATTGTTAAATTAAAATTGGCATGACAACTCCGGCAGTGGGGCCTCACGGAGAATGAATGATATGCAGGGTGTGGTGTGTGTATGTGTGGAAAATAGAAAAACGTGGTGTGTAGAAACTGGAAGAACTGTCTGCCTGGGCTTTTTTAACGCCCCCACCCTTTTCCACAGGAGAGGGATGGCTCTCATTTGACACAGGTCTGCCAAGCTGTCATGCTTGGAGGAGTCAGGATTGTTGCACCCAGAAATGCTTGTGGAGGGTCTTGTAAGGGGTTGAGTGCCTGTAAGAGCATCTGGAGGCTTAGACTGGTGGCGCTCAAGGTATTAATTCCTTATCAGTGTGTTCCCATCTACACCCATGGCTGGTGTGGCCTAACCAAGCTGGCTTACCTTTTAGAAGTTTCTTTTTATTATCTCCTCAAGAGTACATGCTCTGGCTTCTTGGCCTAGCAGGCTTTCATTACTTACATGATACATATATGTACTCCTTGATAATCCTATGTTTTTGTCCCTTGTAAGTTTCTGCCATTGTATGCTGCATTGATGAAGGAGGGTCTGTTCTCCTCTCCCAGGGTGTCTAGTGATGGCCTGCGTGTCTCTGGTCTGCTTATTGCCAACTCAAGTACCTTTTTTGCCATTCCATCATGAAAGAAATAAAAATGTGGCATTTTGAAATACATTTGAAATGTTCTGTTTAAGGATTTCACTTTAGTTATACTGTTTCTACTTCATATTACAAATCTGGTTTCCTCTTCCATTTGCCTAAATCTAACCCATTCTTAGTCCTTTTTTTTTTTGCATTTGCTTTTCTGAAAATTTGAGCATTGAAAGAGATGGCAGCTTGACCATGGACCAGGGCTTTCTGAGAATGTGAAAAAATGAATTTCACCTTGCCTAATAGAATTGCCTGGATGTGGTGGAGGGATATGGTGAGGCAGAATCACAATTCTTCTACACTTTGGAAATTGTTCTCCCCAATTTATTCCCCCTTTCCTCATTCTCTTCTGATGTATGGGTTTAGGAAGCTCCGGATGACTCTGTTTCATACACGCACTTGCCTCTCATTCTTCTCTGCCCATCCTTCCCACTGCACACATGAGCTGAAGGAGATGAGCATTCTGGAGACCTGATTCTAATTTCCAGATATCTTTGCCATCCTTTGCAGTTACAGCTTTTTTTTTCTATTTTTTTTCCCCTATCTCTTGTAAGTTCTCATACATACTTTGAACTCTGGAGATAGCTACAAGTAAAATAAAAGTATATATTTTTATATTCTATGGAGTAAGAACTCATGTTACTATAGTAACATGCTGCTCTGTAGCAGTCAGAATTGTGTATTTCAGTGTCAGAGTTCCTTGTTAAAAAATTAGCCTTAATATTGATTTCCTCCTGCTCCCACCTTGGTTGGTATATGAAAACCCTAAAGATGAAGCATTTTTAACTAATTTTTGTTCTTTACACATAATCAGAAATCAAACTAAATCCATCTGTGATGCTAGCTCATGGTCTTTCTAGATTTTAGCCAAAGATCTTGTATATTTTAAGCAGTTGCCCTGTTTTAATATTAATCATGGCCATCCCAGAATAAGTCCTGCTTGACACAGGGCATTTGTTCAACTACTTATCTTTGTTAAAAAAGAAAATACCATAAGACCAGTCATATTTTGCTGCATCTAGAGTGAGACCAAACTTTATAATACAATGATAAGCTTGACCAAAAAAATGTTTAACAATTTTGGTATGTTTCAGGATTTGGAGAAATTAGTATTTTGGTATTGTAAGGAAAAATGTGGGTTAAAAAAAAAAAAACCCAGCTATGACTCAGCAGTCCTAATTTAAACCTTGTGCTTGACAAAAATTGAATGTTGCCTGTATACTCCAGACACAATCATGAAGCTCTTGAAGTTTCTGTATTTTTCTTCTGAAATTTAACTTCTGCTAATATAACATAGGATATGTGGATGTCTTGCAATCCTAAAATTTTAAGATATTTCAGGGCTTATCAACTGAAGCCTCTTGAAATGAAAACTACTACGTGTATTCATCATACTTAAAATAAAATCTTTTTGAAACTAAAAAAATCCTTTAAAAAATTCACAAGCAAGATGATACTATAGAATTTCTTTTGACAGATTTGTTAGAAACATCAAGATCAAAGTGAAAACAAGTTGGAAAATCCTCTTTGATTTTGCTGGGTCACTTAATTTGAGTTGATTTCTTCAGCGCACATAACGTTTCTTAAAGTACAGTACTAATGATAGAGTCCCAGGTGGCCAGCCTTGTGAGCTGCGAATGTTGGCCTGTTGTACTACCTCTGGCTCTAGAGACTCAGCCTAGGAATGTGAATTGGGTGAGAATATGTCAGAACCTGGCTCCCTATTGTAGGAACTCAATGCACTTACTTGGTTGTTGATACTGAATCGCTATAAAAATCATTGACATGAATGACAGGTTGTGTTTTTTTCCCCAACAGTTAAAGACATTTTACATGTAGTATCTGAAGTTACTTCCCAAAGAAACATTCTTCATGTTTTGACAAGTTATTTTTTAAGCCTAATATTTAATGCAGTGAATATGGGTTGGTTTCTCTTCTTCCTTCTCCTCCTCCTCCTCCTCCTCCCTCTCTCCCTTCCTTCCCCTCCCCCCTCCCTCCCTCCCTCCTTCCCTCCTTCCCTCCCTCCCTCCTTCCCTCCTTCCCTCCTTCCTTCCTTCCTTTTTTTCTCTTTCTCTTTCTCTTTCTCTCCATTGTAAACATATTTGCAGGATTCAGAGGTGAAACTGTAGCGGAATGTATACACAGAAGCTCTGCTTATACCCTTGTTCCCCCAACCTGTTTGCCCTCTCCCTCTACAGGTCATCATTTTTATTAGCTTCTTTCTTTCTAAAGTATTTTTTTTTTTTTACTTAGGTGCCACACAGCATCGAATGAACTATTTTAAAGTGAACAGTTGAGTAGTGTTGAATACATTCAGAGTGCTATATGATCACCACCTCTAGTTCTGGGACAGTTTCATCCCCCACCAAAGGAAGTCCCGTACATATTAAGCAGCCCCTAATGACCGTCCACCTGTGTTCTGCTTCTATGGATTTATCTATTCTGAATATTTCATGTACAGGAATAAGACTTTGTGTCTGGCTGCTTTTGCCTGGCGTGATGTTTGAGGTTCATCTGGGTTGTATATTGTCAGTACATCATATCTTTTTATGACTGAATAATATTCCATTGTATGTATGTGCCACAGTTTGTTTATCCATTCATCTGTTGATGGATATCTGTGTTTCCACCTTTTGGCTATTGTGAATAGTGTTGCTGTGAACATGTATGTGCGTTTGAGCACCTGTTTTCACTTCTTTTTGGTATATGCCTAGGAGTTGCATTACTGGGTCATATGGCAATCCTGTGTTTCACTTTTCAAGGAACCACCAAACTCTCTTCCACAGTGGAAATGGAACAATTTCCACCAACAATGTATGGGAATTCCAATTTGTCAGATTGTTGCCTATACTTACTTTCCTTTTTTTAAAAAAAATTTAGTGGTATTCAGGGATCTTCATAATCTGAGCTTTGTTTTCCTTTGCAGTGTAATCTCTTCCTGGTTTCACATGACACTTTCAGAATACTGGATTATGGTAGTTGCACTCTTTTGCTCCCTTCTCTTCACCTAATGTGTTGTCCCTCCCTGCCCTTTCCCCCCACCCACAAGACCTTGTCTCTGTCTCTGTTGCCCAGGCTGGGGTGCGGTGATGTGATCACAGCTCACTGCAGCATCTACCTCCCAGGTTCAAACAGTCCTCCCACCTCAGCCTTCCAAGTAGCTGGGATCACAGGTGTGTGCTGCCACACCTGGCTAGTTTTTGTTTTTGTTTTTGTTTTGCCATGTTGCCGAGGCTCGTCTCAAACTCCTGGACCCAAGCAAACCGCCCATCTTGGCCTAGAGTGCTGGAATTACAGGCGTGAACCAATGCACCAGACCAGGTTTTGCGCTTTTGTTTGCAGGTCCCTTTAACTGTGATGCTGTCTCCTAGCCCCCTTCCCCCACTCCACCGACGGCCAGGCAAATTCCAACTCATTTGCTGAGTTTCAGTCTTCACCAAGTCTGTGAACTTCAAAAGACATTATTCACTGTTACATTCCCTGCACCCGGCACAGTACCTGATATTTGATGGGAACCCAATACATGTTTGAGTGAATGAATATGTTGTATAATTCTTTTTTCTTTATCACAATTGCTGCTGGTGTGGATTGAATTTCCAGAGCTTGCTGTGAAAGAGAGGAAGAAAATATGTGGTAACATTGGCCAGTGTTTGGGCCATAAGATGTCTAGAGGTTCTAAGGAAAAATACACTTCCAAACTGATTCACATTGCTGGTCACGTTTAGTTCCTGTGGCTGTAGGACTGAGGCTCCTGTTTTCTTGCTAGCAGTCAGCTGGGGCCACACACTACTTCTAGAGGTCAACTTGCATTCCTTTTCGTGTGCCCCACTCCATCTTCAAACTAGCAATGGTGTGTCAGGTACTTTGTATGCTGTATTTCTGACTTACGTTTTTAGCTGGAGAAACTCTGGGTTCATGTACCTAGATCAGGTCCACCTTAATTATTTCCCTGCCTTCAGGTTAAATGTGCCATAGAATATGACATCGTCACAGAAGTGAGATCTCATCTTTAGTTACAGGTTCCAGAGTATGGGGCAGAACATTTTTGAATTCTGCCTTGCACAGTATTCATAGTTTAGTGATCTGTAGATAGATTGGGTAAAGGTTCTTCTTCAGCCAGTAAAATGTCATCTTCTCTGTCTTTTGATTGCAGGGTTTCTATTACCTATTTCCATTTCTTTAAGCTGTTTGGTCTCATATTCCTCTGTGTGTTACAAGAATTGTATCACGTGATCTATTTCATGTAGAAGTAAGCATGAGAGAAATGAGTGTAAATGGGCTGTTGGCCCTCACAGTAAAATCTGGTATCTATTCTAGGGAGATACTCATGTTTTTCTCCTTTTTCACATTGCTGTCATAGGGTCAGATTCATTTTTCATGGTCATTTTTCTGGTTCTCTTTTAGCATTTGAAATTGAGTAGATTGTTTTGATTGTAAGAATGTTTTTTAAAAGTAAATTTTTATTAAAATATATATATGGAAAGGAAGACAAATAGTATATTGCTTGGTAAATTTTCACAAAGAGACATACACATGTAATTAATACCCAAATCAAAGCATTAGAATATTTACTGGTACCCTAGAAGCCTTACCTACTCAATAGCTCCCTTAAAGGCAGTTTTTTGCTTGCCTGTTAATTTGATGAACTTCCAGCCTTTGAAAAGTTGTTATAAAAAGCCGATGTGTAAAATGTTTGGAGGATAGGATAAGAATAGGAGGTGGCTCTTGGAAGTTTGTTTGCTCCTGAGTATGGGACCTAGTGATCAAAGATGAAGTGGAACTAGATACTTTATCTTCCCCATAATAGGAAATACACTCCCATTGTATAACTGTAATTTTTAGTTATAAAAATGGGTTTTGCACTCAAAGCAAAAGTAGGCTCTTACTTTTACTGTTAAAATAGAAACTGTAAAACTGTTCTTTAGAAAAGTCATCCTAATGGGTTCAATTTGAGGTGGTTACTGGTTTTTATATTTTTATTTTTTTGACCAGTGCTTTCAGTTTTTCTCCTGTAATTTTATTAAACCTATGCCCAGAAAAAAGTAAACGGCAAGATTTCAGAATCTGAAAGTTCTTATGGTCACACGTTTGAAAGAAAGTCCTCCCATGCTTCATTTTTCTTAACAGAAGGTAAACTTTCCATGCCGAACTTTTCTTTATTTTTTAACAGAGGACAAGCTTTAGGAAACTGTATTGAAGCCACATATAGTGTGGTAGATTCTGGTGGTGGAGCAGCTATTAGTTACGTTTCTCTGGAACTGCATTTATCATCACTGTTACCAAAAGCATGCTAGGTTCCTTGGGAAGAAGATCTTAAAGTTCTCTACCAAACCACTTTTTTTTGGTGATGCTTCAGTCTCACAGGTGATGCTTAAAACACAGATTCTGATGTGGAGATTTGAGATCATACCACCATACATAGACCATATCTTAAACATTGAATACACAAGGATTCGTGATCTGAGCATTAATAGCCTGTTTTTTTCCTAATTGCGTGTTTTATAGTAATCCTAACCTCTTATATATAAGATCCTAACCTTTATATTTAATGTCTTAACCTATTGCTCTGTATTTCTTTAATGCCGTGGATTATTGCTTACAGTTATAAATGAAATAAGTAATTTTACTTTATATTTTCATTAATAGTCAACGAATACCAATTTAAGGAGAGAAACATAGATGTACTTTTAAAGAATTTAAGCATTGCACTTAAAATTCTTTTTATTATAATAAGCATGTGAAGAAGCTCTTTTTCTGTAATCCTAGTTCCTAGGGGCCAAAATGATGATTAATTACAGACAATAGGTTTATAAAAGTAACCGTTTCCATCATAGAACTGTCATAAAAGATTAAAGGGTGTATCAACAAAATGAACCAACTTCCTGTGTAAAATTATTAATATTGCTAAATAATGTACCTTTATATCTGTTATAAAAGTACCAGAAAAATTGCTGAATAATGTGTTACAAATTTTTTACAAAGTACATAGGTAATCCTCAGTTCTGTTGAATTTCTCTGACATTCTGCTCAACTAGTTTTTCCTGTGCAGGAAAATCTTAACAGGTTGTTGTTACAGGAAAAGTGACATGCTTTTAGAAACCATGACTAGGCTGCCTGAATCAAACATCCTCCCTTCGAGAGGCCTAGGAAAGACCCATCTCACTTGGTTGTATCCAGGATACACTCTCATAGGGATAAAGAGCCAACCAAATAAAAGGGCGGACATATACTTAGCTGTATCTATCTGTCCTAATGTGTGTATATATAGTGAAGCTATTGTACGATGTTTCTTAATGTAACTTAATAAGGTGGTTAGTTTTTTTGCCTCCTAATGGCTTAGTGTTTCTAAAAATGATACTTGTTCACTGCAAATTGTAGAGTATATAAAAGTGTAGAGAAAGTAGAAATCAACAGAAATCCTTTTCCCCCGAGATAACCGTTGTTAACCTTTTGGTGAACATGTTTCTAGAAATCTCTATGCTTATATACATATGTAAAAGTGTACATATCTAATGGGATCAAATTATATGCTGTTTTATATTCTCTCAGTTCACAACTTGCCAGTTTTCAAATCTATAAATGTAGATATACATTATTTTCAATGGATGTATGCTCTTCCACTGTGAGTCATAGTTTAGTTTACTCTGATATCACTAGACATTGAAGTTGTTTTAGTTCTTCATTATAAACTATGCTATGATGAATACAGTTGTCTGATAATTCTGTTAGGGTAAATACTTTGAAGTAGGATTCCTGGCTCATACAGTATGTCTTGTTTCCTGCCACAGAGCTGCCCTTCGGAAAGGTAGTGTTGATTTACACATCCGCTGAGTCCTCATTGCTACATCTCACCAACACTGCTTTCTAAATTATTTCAATTCATTTATTTTTTATTTAATTTTTTATCATGGAAAATGTAAATACATGCAATGGTAGAATATGCATCTATCACTCAGTTTAAGTAATTTCAACTCATGGCTAATTTTGGTTCATCTACATCCCACCTGTTTTCCTTCTTTTTCATTTTGTGAAGCAAGACGCTTCTCAGGCTATCATTTAACCTGTGATACCTCACTTTTATTTACATCTGTTTATTACTGAAATGAGTAGTTTTTAAATATACTTATTGGGTACAAAGCAGTTATAAACTTTAATAATGAGTTAATTGATTTTCTTTCTGTGGGTTTACACCAATTGCAAAAGTGTAATTTAGCTCTTAGGTTGAATAATCTTAAGCTGTCACATGTAAAGATAATGTTCAGTTCCAGAAAGGTAACCAGACTCTGAGCTGGTTAGGTAGCATCTGCAGCGTTTGGTCCTGGGTGTGACATCTTAAGAAGAACATTGACAAATGAGCATTTCCAGAAGAGGGTGACTAGCGTGATGATATTAGAGAATAGTGTCACACAGGGAATGGTTGAAGGAACCAGGTGGGGATCTTCAGTTTAGAGAAGACAGAAATTGAGGGAAGAGGCTGATGAATGGAGACAGCTATCTGCAGATGTGTCATGTGGAAGGTTTCAGGGATAACAAGGAAGAAGCTGCTAATTAAGTAGCAATAAATTTTATCTCCTCTCTGGCTACTTAGCTTTTACTGATTTTATTTATATACAGCTGCTGGAAGCAAGCGACTGGTTTTGTGATTAAAATGATGCTTTTGGGTTTCTAGGAAACCCTGAGATGATCTTTGTCAGGTTTTACTTCACATGCCCATCTCTCCAAACAGGGATTTAGCATTGAGATTTAAAGCAGTTTTGCTTATAAGAAAATATTTTTCAGTAGAGAAAAATAATATTCCAGCTGAAAGCTGCCCAGTATAGGCCCAGAATCCCATATCTATAGTTCCAAAATAAAAAAAAAATTCTGACAGGAGAATGTTTCCTAACTCATTTAGAAGCAAAACTTGACCTGAATGGCTATGTCTTTATTTATCCTACTTGATGTGAATATTCATACATTTCTTTGCAGAAATAGTAATGTGTTTGATTATAGTATGCTTTTCCATACCCCAGGAATATTATGTAATGTTATAATTACCCATCGAAAACTCAAGTCTGAATTCTTAACACTTCTGGCACAGAGGGGTGTGTGTACCTATAGTTGTCGTTCTGTCGTATGTTGAATGATATGCGGTGTATTTTGATACTCTATCACTATGCATGTGTAAAAAGGGAATGATAGTGCTTTTCCTGTTTGTCTCTCTGGAGGCTGTGAAAATTAGATTACTATGTGGAGCATATTCAGAATAGAACTGCCTAAAAATAACGTGCTACTAGTATGGTATTCTTATTCTGTGCGTGTTTAACTTTCCGCCCAAAGATAATTGGGAAGAATAATGTGGAAATCTGTAGTTGAAATATTATAACTGTTGAACAAAGAGATGTCTTCCAGAGGCAAAATGACAAATGATATTTAAAAAATATTTTCACTTTATCCAATCTGATTAGTATATTATGGTGTTATTTTGAATTATTTGAAATGAAGTAATATATCATAAAACAGAATTAGGCTTATTTTAAGGTCTACATTTATGAGCTGTTACAATTTGCTTTTAGACATATATATTGAAGTTGCTTGTAAATGATGATGATGATTTCATTTTAGATCATGCTAACATTCTAGTTCAGATGATCTGGGTTGCTTGTATTTCTGTGGCAAGACCCAAACTTCACACAGAAAGGAAAGGCAGTATGATTTCTAAAATATTTATTTATATATATATAAAAAAACTTGGTTAAAATCAAACAGCAGAAAAATGTATTATATAAAAGTCTCCTTCCCCTAATCCTTGTACTCAAAGATAACTGGTATGATTTTTTTTGTGTATTTTTTTCCATAAAATCTTTGTATGTCAGTATATATTTCAAAAATTCATACAAATAGGATCACGCGCTCTCCATTTCATCCCTCTTTTGCTTATGTGCCTTAGAAATCTTTCCATGACCACACACATAGATCTATTTTCCTTTTAGTGACTGAAGTATTCCACATGGACTATACAGTTCAGTTAGTTCAGCTGATGCGCTGTTAGGTTGTTTGGTTGTCTTTTTTGTTTGTTTGTTTTAAAGTAAGTAGAAGTGATCATGCAGTGAACAACTTTGTGTAGTTTGACATATTTTTCTAAGAAAATTCAAAAGGTAGATTCCTAGCATGGAAATGTAAGGAATCATCTAAATATACTGATAATGCTGAATTACCCAAACCAAAGGTCTCATCAATGTAGTCTTCTACGATGTTCACCAATGCCGTTTATCCCCTCCCTTGCTACTGCTAGACATTATTTAAGTAGATATGTCTTTAAATGCATTTTTTATTTAAATTGATTTATATTTTGTTAATGACAAATTAAATTTGAAGAAAAGGTTATATATGTATGAGGCATATCATTTTACATTTTGCAGATAATGGTTGGTACTCATTTAAGCTCCCACCACTCTTGGTTCCAAACCACATCCATGAGGCACTCTTTTATGACTTTGGGGAAAAGCAGATTGTTTCCTCTCTTCTCATTTTGATCTCTTTGGGAGGAAACAAACTCCTTTTTCATATACTTTTTTAAAAACAGCTTTATTTAGGATACAATTCACCTGCCATATAATTCATCTATTCAAAGTGTACAATTCAGTAGTTTTTAGGATATTTAGAGTTCAGAGTTGTGCAACTCTCAGTAGTCAATTTCAAAATATTTTCTTCTCCCTAAAAGAAGCGTCACCCTTCTTAGCTATAATCACGCCACATCTTCACACCCTACCCTAGGGGAACCATTAGTCTACTTTGCATCTCTGTAGATTTGCCTTTTCTGGCCATTTCATATAAGTAGAATCATCCCACATGTCATTTTTTACTGGCTTCTTTAACTTGGTGTGCTGTTTTCCACACTCATCCGTTTTGTGGTATGTATTACTACAGTCGGTTCTCTGTATTGGTGCGTTCTACATCTGGTGTTCAACCACAGATGAAGAATATTTAAAAAACTGCATCTGTACTGAACATATGCAGACTTTTTTGTCATTATTCCCTAACCAATGCAGTATAACAACTACTTATATAGCATTTATACTTTATTAGGTGTTATAAGTAATCTAGAGATGACTTAATATATGAGAGGGTGTGCATAGCTTATATGCAAATACTATGCTGTTTTATATCAGCTACTTGAGCATTCATGGATTTTGGTATGCATAGGAAGTCCTGGAACCAATCTGCTATGGATACCAAGTAGATGTCTATACTTCATTCCTTTTTATGGCTAAATAGTATTTCATTGTGTGTATATGTCACCTTTTTTTTTCCATTTACCAGTTGATAAACAGATATTTGGGTTATTTTCACTTTCTGGTGGCTGTGAATAATGCTGGCACATACTAATTTCGTGTGGACGTATGTTTTCATTTCTCTTGGGTATGTACCTATAGGTGGAATTGCTGGGTCATATAGTAACTCTGTTTAAGCGTTTGATGAACCGCTAGTTTCCTAAGTGGCTGCATTAGTTTACATTCCCACTATCAATGTGTGAGGGTTCCAATTTCGAACACTTATTTTCCTTTTTTAAAATAATCATCTGCTGTGGTTTAAATGTGTTCCCTAAATTTTATGTGTTGGAAACTTCATCCTCAAATTCATATGTTGATTGGAGGTGGGCCTATGGGAGGTAATTAGGATTAGATAAAGGTCATCAGAGTGAGGCCTCCATGATGAGACTGTTGGCTTTGTAAGAAGAGAAAGAGATTTGCACTGACATGCATGTGTTTGCATTGTTTTGTCATGTGATGCCTCCTGCCATGTCATGATACAGCAGGAAGGCCCTCACCAGATGCCAGCGCCATGGTCTTGGACTTCATAGCCTCCAGAACCAAGAGCTATGTCAACTTTTCTTTATAGATTACCCAGTCTAGGGCTAGGCACGGTGACTCATGCCTGCAATCTCAACACTTTGGGAGGCCAAGGCAAGAAGACTGCTTGAGAACAGGAATTCGAGACAACGTGGGCAACATAACAAAACCATTTTGCTTAAAAAAAAAAGAAAAACAAAACAAACAAAAAAAACAGGTGTGGTGGTGCACCTGTAGTCCTATCTACTTGGAAGGCTGAGTTGGGAGGATTGCTTGAGTCCAGGAGGCTGCAGTGAACTTTGATCCTGTCATTGCACTCCAGCCTGGATGACAGAGTAAGACCCTGTCTCTTAAAAAACATAAAAATAGGGCTGGCTGCGGTGGCTCATGCCTGTAATCCCAGCACTTTGGGAGGCTGAGGCAGGTGGATCGTGAGGTCAGGAGTTTGAGACCAGTCTGGCCAACATGGTGAAACCCCGTCTCTACTAAAAATACAAAAATTAGCTGGGCGTGGTGGTGTGCACCTGTAATCCTAGCTACTTGGGAGGCTGAGGCAGGAGAATCACTTGAATCTGGGAGGCAGAGATTGCAGTGAGCCGAGATTGCACCACTGCACTCTAGTCTGGCAACAAAGCGAGACTCTGTCTCAAAAAACAAAACAAAACAAAAACCCAGTCTATGGTGTTCTGTTATAGCAACAGAATATAGACCAATGCATGATCCTGGTAAGTGTGAAGTGGTGTTTTGTGGTTTTTACTTGTACTTCCTCAATGGCTAATGTTGAGCATCTTTTCATGTGCGTATTGTCCATTTGCACGTCTTCTTTGGGGAAAT
Organism: Hylobates moloch; assembly: GCF_009828535.3. NCBI lineage: Eukaryota > Metazoa > Chordata > Mammalia > Primates > Hylobatidae > Hylobates > Hylobates moloch. The sequence goes on from NW_026652276.1 coordinate 94,008,142, forward strand.
ACGTATCAGATCCTTTGCCCATTTTTTACATTAGTTATTGAGTTGTAATAATTCTTTTTATATTAGATACAAGTGCTTTATCAGGTATGATTTTCAAATAATTTCTCATTCTGTGGGTCCTCTTTTCACTTTCTTGATGGCATTCATTGAAGTGCAAAAGTGTTTAATTTTGATGTCCAATTTATCTTTTGTTGTGCTTTTGTTGTCATATCTGAACACAAGTCTTTAAAGGATGAATTTGCTTGGTGAAACACCTTTCCTTTGGATACTAGGTTCGTAAGATTGGACATAGTCAACATTTTTTTAATCTCAATCTCTTATTCCTTGAAGATGATCTCAGATGCAGCTTATTTTAAGGCAGTACCAATTAGTTGACTTTCAGATGTATTATTTGGAAATACTTTTAAAGGTATTTTGATAAGACAATCTAAGTTTTACAATAAAATGTAACCTTGCAATGTAGCTTTGCATTTTATGGTAAACATTACTTACTTCTTACTTTACAGGTACTAAAAATCAACTTAACTACTTTAATTTCAGAATGTAACTTTCTCATGCTTTATTTTATTTCGACCAGTAGTAAGCCTCTTTATGCTTAGAAGATGGTGTTGAATCTGTTTCAGGTTAAAAAATACTTTATTCAAACTATTATTTTCTTAAAAGTTAATATGCCTAAAGTTTTTGAAAGACACTGATCACTGAGATTTTTGGAGATTTAAACTGATTTATTTTTGGTTATCCATGGAAAACTTAAAAAAATTTCTTTATTGAATTATAGTTTTAAGTCTCCTTATTTTATTCTTGATGATTAATGTACAGGGCGTGGCTTACTTATAAGTGTGACTAAAGTTGTACAAATTAATCCTAGCAGGGTTCTGTCCTTTAATGTCAGTGCCGTCAGTTGTTCTCCCCTTATTCCGATTATTCTGGCATTATATCTTATCTGTATGTAAATTCTTATTTTGTGGGTGAAAAGGGATATGGTTCAACAGGATTCAAGAACTTAAAAATTGCCCTTTTTCACATTTTTCATAAGTAGTAAGTCTTCTAAAGCGAAGTCAGAGTCATTATAAAGGCATGATAATGGAATCTGTTATCTATTTGGAAAAACAACTTTTATTGCCATTTATAATAAATGTAAATGGCCTGCCATTTATTTTAGAATTCTTCTGTTTCTAGGCCCTAGAAAGGCTCTGCGTTTTATAATTAAAGTTAGTAGAGGCTGGAACAACTTCTAGGAATGTTAGAATGTGCTGTAGGGGACGGTGATACTTTTAAAGGTTCTGACATTCAGCCAGTAAGGTGCTTCTATTTCCAGATAACTTCTTTTCCCCCCAGGAATAGATAAAGAAAATATTTTTAGTGAATCTGCCAAGTTTTTTATGTGATTCTCATTATGTTAAATTTTATTAACAGTGCCTAAATAATGCTAACATTTTAAGTTAAACAGTTATTCAGCTTACCACTTTGACATTATCACTGATTAGAATTTAAGGCTAAGTTGAGCCTGGGGAATGAGCCTCTTTGTCCAGAAAAGGGCTCTTAGATTTTTCCGTGTCAGTGTATCGTAACCTTTTATAAGGGCAGCGCCAAGAAAGGAGAAGCTGCTACTTGGGGCAGTGTGTTTGACTTTGGTATTCTCCCAGGTATGCTATCTAGGAAAGAGTTCAGGTCTTCTACTTAAGAAATTGGGAACTAGGCTGCTTCCTGTGGTTCTGTTGCTTTGTCGGGGAAGGGAGAGTACCTGATTTCTACTGAAGGCCAAAATGCAGAGTCAATACGGCTGGTTCTTGGCAAAAATTATGATATTTAGAAACTTTTGGAATGTCTGCAATGTTTTCTAGACATTCTGTGGAGGTCACTGGCGTTTGGAAAGTACATACAAATGGTGTATGAAAGGAGTGTGCCATTATCTGCAGAGGTGTTCGTTACATTTCATAACCTTATGTTGCCATTTAATGAGGTCAAAGAGGTTTCTTGACTGTGACTATGGAGTGCTTATCTTTTGTTCTGTCTTGATCTCCTACTGTCTGTGTCTCTCATTGTCTCCGACTACTTGTATGTTGGCAGTGGCTTTATTTCCTTTCACACTCAGCCTGGATTCCAAGCTCATCTCTAACTCCTACATCAGAACCCTGAACTGGCTTGTCTGTTTTGTAATCTGTCCTACCATGCATACCCCTAACCTAGCACAAACTCCCTACCCTTCCCTTCTCTTGTACCCATGTGGCTCAGCACTTCTGGATAAATTAGAACAACTTTGACGATGGTATTGGCGGGGTTCGATTGTCGAGAACAGACTAATTCTTCCTACTTTAAGCAGAAAGCAGTTTATTACAGGGAATTAAATTTCTTGGTGAATTGTTGAGGGTACTTAGAAACGCTCCTAGCAGGTCGTGCTAGAGTATAATTCCCAAGGCTGCCCTGTGGAACTGGACTGCCTGGGTGGCCAGCATCTAGCCCAGGCATGGGGCTGCTGATTTGGCTGTTGCTGCTCCACTGCTGGCCCCAGAACCACACCACCTTGGCCACTGTCCACAAGAGCAAAGTGGCTACATCACACTCAGTTTCTCTCCCCACTTAGTTCAGTTTCATTCTTAACCCAGTTGGACCATACCATTTGTGTTTTGCATGATTCACGTTTATCATGATCTGACAGAACCTAAATCTAGAGCAGAACCCCAATGTGGTTTTTCAGCTTTCCAGACTCTGCAGGGCTAGAAGGTGGGAGTAGATTGAAGTGAGTCAGTCTGCAGTATTTTCCACATTTATGGTTTCCGAGTATAGCTGGCTCTTCAAGATTGTTTTGTAGTCCTTTCACCTTTCCTTGATAGGTTGACTTGTTTGTTGCTGAAAGCAGCAGTTCTCACTCTACGCTGGCCTCTTTCAGTCTCAGTAGATGGTGGAGCCTACGCTTGAGAGAAGAAGCTGTCGGGTACAAACTCCACTTAATTGTCCTCCTGTTCTTCCCTGCCGTCCCTTTCAAATGACCACAAGTAGCTGTCATAGCCCCGTAGAGAGTGTGAGAAAGCAGAGGCAGGAGTCAGCAACATTGCTGGGAGGACTGAGGCTCTCGGAGGTGGATCCTGGAGGTGAGAGCGCCAGGTGTGAGGACAGGAGCACATTCCAGAGGCCCCATGACAGCCTCGCACAGCATGTGGCACCATTCTTCACTTAGAATCCAGGGCACTCTACGTCCCTGTCTTGCTGGCGGCAGCTCATTCTGTTTCCTTTGTTGAATCTTCTCTTCCTATCCTCAGGTTCAGTCCTTATTCTGTTCTTGACTTCTCTTCTCTTTGTGGACAATCTCCTTAGTTTATCTCTAGCTTCAACCTTTCCCAGAAGTCTAGAGGTATATTTCCAATCGTCAGTCATCTTAGATATCTCATAGGCTTCTCACATCGAATATGTCTGAAACCACTCTTCATTTTTCATTTCTTTTCAAATCTCTCTCACTTAGTGTTTCCCATTTTAATAAGTGGCTTTATCATTTACCCAGTAACTCAGGCCCCAAATCTTGGAGTTATCCTTCATTTTTTTTTCTTCTCTCATTTCTCACACTGAATCCCATTAGTAAATTCTGTTTTCTCTGCTTTTAAAACATACCCTGAAACCAGTCACTTATAATCAGCCTTATTGCTGCCATTCCAGGCCACCATCATCACTAATAAGCCTTATAAATGGTGGCCCTAACTTTTAACTTCTGTATCCAGTTGCCAGAGTGACATAAACCTAATCATGTCTTTCTACTGCTCACTTAGATTATAAGTCCTATTGCGCTTAGAATATAACTTAAAATCCTTACTGTGGCCTACAAGGTTCTGTGTGGATGGTCCAAGTTATCTTTCTTTACCCCCTAAGCATTATCCACCTGGCTTTACCAAGTTACTTCCAAGCTGTCTCCTGATTATTCTCTATTTAAAACAACTGCTTTATTAACTTACTGGGATAAGATACATAATGGTACCTGTCTTTTTTTTTTTTTTCTGTTCCCCAGTAGACTGTCAGCTTCATAGGGTAGGAATGTTATTTTGCTCCTTGTCTTATCTTTTCTTCACCTGGTAAATAGTGGGTGCTCAAATATTTGCCAAATGGAGGATGGGGACAGGAAAATTATTCTAAAGGTCTTGTCTTAATTGGAACATTGAAGGATAAGAGGGTCTTTGTGGAGAAAGTAGTCTGTAAGGACTTGCCAGGAAGAGGAAAGTAAGCACTAGAACTTTCAAATTCACAGAAGCAAAAATGAAATGAATAGTAATCCAACCAGACCAGTGGGAGTCAGGAAAGGAAAAGTAGAAACTGTGCAAGATAGCAAAGAAAGATGAAGAAATGGGAATGGGCCAGAGACTTATTGTCTTACCAAGGTGGAGCAGCCCCATTTCTCTCTACACTCTTAGGACTCAAAATCCCTGGACTTCATATAACAAAGAAGCATAGGAAGATGCTGAAAGATGGAGAGAAGACTGTGGCCACTCTAGAGTCCTGGGGGCTTGAGAAATGACAAGGGGGGGTCAGTTCCCTCAGTTTCCTTATTATCTCCCACATGTCCAGTGCAGGGCACTGCAGAAGCCTCCAGTAGGCACAGACAGCAAAACTCTGAGAAGGGCCTGTTCCCCATAGCGAGAGGACAGGGGAAGGGAGGGTGGTCTAACAAAACACAGCTTTTGTCAGTACTCACTCTGCTCCAGCTTAACCAAGGAAACTGCCCTCCTCCCTTCCCAGGCTTCGAGAGCAGGCAGCATGCTTCGGTTCCCCACCCAGAGGCTGGAGGTGTGCCTGAGCAGAGAGTTAATCTTTCATTTCCTGCCTGGCAGAAGCAGGTGGTACTTCAATTCCCCTGCCAGGTGGTGCTGACAGCGCCTAGTGGGGAGCTGATCTTCCACCCTCTGCCTGGTAGTAGCAGGTGGTGCTCTGACTTCTCTGCCAGGGTAGTGTCAGCAAGGCCCAGCTTAGGGCCCTTTCCAGCCCCCACCAGCCACAATGAGGTGGTGCTAGCAGGGGGCTACTTACCATTACACTTGACCCCTTGCATCCCCATCATCCCCTGGTGGGGAGGTGTGAGGCTTCACACCCACTGGTGGCAAATGAGGTATGGAGGAGTGGAGCTAGCTGACACTCCCCACCTCCCCGCCCCTCCTCTGGTATAAATAGGGCCCACGGGGGTGCTCAACTTCTGCTACTGGATGCAGCAACAAACTGGCATGGCCTAGCCCTTGGCTTTCCCTTCCCTGTGGTAGCTTGGCCCAGAGGGTAGCTGATCTTACACAGAGGCAACAGAAATGGTGAGTTGGAGCCACATTTTGGCTGGGAAAGTGTCAGTGAGCTGAACTCTCACCCCATCTGTCTGCAACAAGGCAATGTGAGTCATCACCCCACTTTTGTCAGGGTGATGGCGGGGAGTTGGGGGCTAGTGGGTAGATGAACATGCACACCCACTCTTCCTTGGTATTAATGCCTTTTTAGCAGGGAAGCTGCCCGCTAAAACATTAAATTGGATCTGGGGTCTCTTAATATCAAAAACATATGGGATACAATTCATACAAATTTATACAAATCCTGCAGATCACTCATACCAAGATCCAGGAATATCACCTATAAATGAGAAAGGACCATCAGCAGGTGCTAACTGATTTATCTGACAAGGATTTGAAAGCTGCTATGATAAAAATGTTTCAACAAGCTATTACAAATTCTTTTGAAACAAAACATTAGAAAATCTCAGCCAAGAAATCAAAATTTATTAAAAACCAAAAAGAAATGATAGAGCTGAAAAATAATGATACTTTAAAAATGCTGAATGGGCTCAATAGAGTGGCAATGGCAGGCTGAGAATCAGTGGACTTGAAGACAGAAAATTAGAATCTGCCCAATGTGAAAAAAATAGACTGGAAAAAAAAAAAGTCTCATAGACCTCTGGAATGATGATAAAAGAGATAACACTTGTGTCGTTGCAGTTTCAGAAGGAAAGAATAGAGTGAGACCAAAAAAAATCTGAAGAAATAATCTGACGACAACTTCTCAAATTTGGTGAAAGACAGAAAGCTGTAGATCTAAAAAGCTGAGTGAGCCCAAACAGGATCAACCCAAAGGAATCTGTGCCAAGGCACATCCTGATTAAACTTGTGCAAGGTAGACACAGGAAAATGACTGAAAGTAGCTGGAGTTTAACAATGTGTAATTTGTAGGGGAAAACCAGTCCAAATGAGAGGAGCCTTCTCATCTGGAATGATGGTGGCCAGAAGAAAAGCAGCACAACATTTTTCAAGTACTGAAAGAAACAACCATTAACCACCAATTCTATATGCAACAAAAATATCTTTCAGGAATGAGGGGAAAAGGAAAACTTTCTTGCATGAAGGAAAACAAGTTATGGTTACCAAGCATACCCTTAAAGACTAGGTAAAAGTTCTTTAAATGAACGGAAATGAAAACATAAGGCTCTGAATTTCAGAAAGGACTGGAATGGGCAAATATCGGGGCACATGTAGTAGACTTTTTATGAGTTATATTTGGTTGAAGCAAAATTTTAACGCAATATGATGTGGTACTAAATGTATGCCAAGGAAATATTCAAGACATGCCTAAAAAGTGGGAAAGGGCCTTTTGGCTGGAACCAACCATCTTCTGTTAATTTGCCAAAATGATGAACAACAAAGAGAAAAGGGAGAGGCACCCAGTATGTTCTCTAGGCCTTTTAGAAAACATGGACTTGTTCTTTTGGCCACATATCTGCAAATCTATAAGAAAGGTGATATTGGAGACATCAAGGGGAATGGGTACTGTTCAGAAAGGAAGCCCCACAAGTGTTACCATGGCAAAACTGGAAGAGTCTACGATGTTACTCAGCATGCTGTTGGCATTGTAAACAAGGTCAGGGCACGACTCTTGCCAAGAGAACTAATGTGCGTGTTGAGCACATTAAGCACTCTTAAGAGCCAAGATAGCTTCCTGAAACATGTGAAGGAAAATGATCAGAAAAAGAAGGAAGCCAAAGAGAAAGGTACCCGGGTTCAGCCGAAGAGCCAGCCTGTTCCCAGATAACCACACTTTGTGAGAAGCAGTGGAGAGGAACCTGAGATGCTGGGGCCTCTCTCCTATGAATCCATGGCATGATAGGTGTTTAAAAAAAAAAAAAAAACAACCCAAAACAAAATACTCTGGACTGTGTTTAAAAAAAAATGGTGGGGAGAGCAAAGGCAACTTACATGGAAGCATGGAAGCCTGTTTTTCCTATTTTGCTTGTGCTGGTAAAAATGTTGATACCGGTAGAGTGTGATAAGTTACATATGCTTATTGTAGTCCTTAGATCAGCCATTATGAAAACAGTGATATACTCGAGCACTATGAATAAATCAAGGTGGAATTATTAAAAAATTGACATAATCCACAGGAAGAAAGGAGAAACAGAAGAAACAAAATAACAGAAATAATTAAATGGCAGGCTTAGGCTTGTCATACTAATAATTGGCTTAAATATAGATGGTCTGAATACACCAGTTAAAGGATAGAGATTGGCATAGTGGTTAAGAAAACATGATCCAAAACTATGTTGTTCAAGAAATTCTCTTAAACCAATGACACAGGTAGGTTGAAAGTAAAGGATGGAAAAAGATATGCCATACAAACACGAATTTAAACGAGTGGCCATATTAATATTCAAAAATAATTTCAGAATAAGTTACTAAAGACAGAGACATAAGGATCAAATAATGAACATATTAGGAAGACATAATGATCCTAAATATGTACACACCAAACAGAACCTCAGGATACATGAAGCAAAAACTGAGCTGAAAGGAGAAATAAATTTAACAAATACTGTATACATATAAATAAATTTAATAAATAACTGAAGTCTTCAACACCGTATTCTTAGCAATTAGTAAAACTATACACCAGATCAGCTAGAATATAGGACTTACACAATTGACCACAAAATCTGACATTTAGAACATTTTACCCCAAAACAATAGAATTATCCTACTTTTTAAGTGTCCATGAGACATTATAGACATTATCCCTGGGCTATAAAATAAAAAACGTAAAAGGATTGAAATCCTACAGAATTTGTTCTGTGACAATAATGGAATCAAACTAAAAATAGTAAAGGCAACAGGAAAATTTCTAAATAACACATTTGTAAACAATTCATAGGTCAGTGTCACATTAAAATGTTAAACATAAAAATGAAAATACATTATTAAATATGTGTGATGTAGCTTAAAGCAGTCCCAAGAGGGAAATTTATAGCACTAAGTGTTATAAATTAAGTTGAAAAGTGGAAAGGTCTCAAGTCAATCTAAGCTCCTACCTCAAGAAACTAGAAAAGAGCAAAACAAGCCTAAGCAAGCAGAACGAAGAGCAGAAGTCAATGAAATTGAAAAGAGGAAAAAGAAAAACCATAAAAAGCTATTTCTGAAAAGATCGATGAAATTGTTAAATTACTAGCAAGACTGACACAGATGAAAAGGAATAAGACCCAAATCAGTGATCAGGAATGAAATAGAGGATATCACTACAGAGGCTGCAGCCATTGAAAGGATAATTAGGAAATGCCACAAGTAACTTTGTGCTCATAAATTTGACAACGTAGAGGAAATACTTTAGTTTTAGTTAGCTTTTTATTTTAGTTTTTCTCAAAAACTAAAACCTACTAAAACTCAACCAAGACAAAATAAACAATCAGAATGTAGGCATACCTCAGAGATGTGGCGGATTTGGTTTCAGACTCCTGCAAGAAACCAAATATGGCAATAAAAGGAGTCACAGAAAGTGGTTTCCCAGTGTATATAAAACTTACATTTACTCTATAAAGTACAATAACATTTTGTCTAAAAATACAGTAATTGTTGCTAGAAAATGCTGACACAAAGTGAGCACATGCTCTTGGAAAAACGGTGCCGATAGACTTGCTCAAAGCAGCATTGTCACTAATCTTCAATTTGTAAAAAAAAAAAAAAAAAAAAAAAAGTAAAAATAAAAAATTGGCCAGGTGCGGTGGCTCACACCTGTAATCCCAGCACTTTGGGAGGCCAAGGTGGGCGGCTCACGAGCTCAGCAGATCGAGACCATCCTGGCTAACACGGTGAAACCCTGTCTCTACTAAAAATACCAAAAAAATAGCGGAGCATGGTGGCAGGCACCTGTAGTCCCAGCTACTCAGGAGGCTGAGGCAGGAGAATGGCATGAACCCAGGAGGCGGAGCTTGCAGTGAGCTGAGTTTGGACCACTGCACTCCCTGGAACCTGGGAAACAGAGCAAGACCTCGTCTCAAAAAAAAAAAAATCATATATGAAGCACAATAAAGTGCAATAAAACAAGGTATACTGTATGTTAAAGCCATTAAAGAAATTGAATTCTTAATTGAAATGCTCTCTTAAAAAAGAAAAAAATCTCTGGGCTCAGATGGTTTCACCGGACAATTTACTAACATTTAAAGAAGAATTAACACTACTTTTATTCAATCTCTTCTAGAAAACAGGAGAGAAGACCTACAAAGTCATTTTGTGAGTCTAGTATTACCCTGACAGAAAAATCAGAGACAGCAAAAAAGGAACTCCACAGTTCAGTGTCGCTCATGAACTTAAAGGCAATGATCCTCAAGAAAGTATTAGTAAGTCAAATAGAGTAATTAATAAAAAATATTTAACATGACCAAATGGGATTTATGCCAGCCATGCAAGACTGGTTCAACGTTTGAAAATCAATGCTATCCACCATATAAACAGACCAAAGAAAAATCAGTATCTATCAGTTGACCTATAAAAAGCATCTGACAAAATCCAACATTCATTCATGATTAAAAATTCAGAAAACTAGCAATAAAGAACTTTCTCAACTAGATAAAGAGCATCTAACAAAAGCCTCCTCCAGCTAAGACCATACTTCATAATGAAAGATGGAATGTCTTTTCTCTCAGGTTGGGAACAAGGCCAGGATGTTCAGTCTTACCTTTGCTGTCCAAAACAGTAGTACTAAAAGATGTCTAGACCAAAAAGGAAGAGCAAAACAGTCCCAGTTTACGGATTACCTCATTGTTCATCCTAAGAAGTCTAGAAAAAAACTTCTTGAACCGAGGAATTCAACATAGTTGCTGCATACAGGATCAACACAAAAACCATGTTTCTATACCCTAACAACAAATATGCAGAAACTGAAATTAAAAACACAATGCCATTTATGTTCTAAAAATTATGAAAAAGATATAAACTTCAACATGTGTAGGATATTTGTGCTGAAAATTAACAAAACTGATGAAACAAATCAGAGGACCCAAATGTTGCCACAAACCATATTGACATACTGGAATATTCAACACAGTAAATATGTTGGTTCTCCCTGAATTGTCATAGGTTTTATGCAGTTCCTATATAAAATCCCAGCAAAGATTTTTGGTAGATACATAAAAAGATTATTGAAAAACTTGTATGGAAAGGCATAGGCCCCAGAATAACTAAAACGATCTTGTAAAAGAATAAAGCAGTTGGAATCACTCTACTGATATTAAAGGTTTCCCCTATAGTGATAGTAATCAAGATACACAGATCAGTGTGGTGGAACAGAGAACTAAGAAAATACATAAATATGCCAAATTAATTTTTGACAAAGGTGAAAAAGCAATTCACTGATAGATTATTCTTCTGAACAAATGGTGTTGGAGCAGAAATTGGACATCCATAGACAAAATGATCAACCTTGATCTAAATTTTATATTTTATACAAAATTAACTCAAAATAGATTATGGTCATAAATGTAAAATTGTAAAACTCTTAGGCAAAAAAGGAGAAAGTCAGCCAGGTGCGGTAGCTCATGCCTGTAATCCCAGAACTTTGGGAGGCCGAGGTGGGTGGATCACCTGAGGTTGGGAGTTTGAGATCAGCCTGACCAACATGGAGAAACACCATCTCTACTAAAAATACAAAATTAGCCAGGCATGGTGGCACATACCTGTAATCCCAGCTACTCGGGAGGCTGAGGCAGGAGAATCGCTTGAACCCAGGAGGTGGAGGTTGCGGTGAGCCGAGATCACGCCATTGTGCTCCAGCGTGGGCAACAAGAGCGAAACTCCATCTCAAAAAAAAAAAAAAAAAGGTGGGGAGGAAGTCTTCAGAATCCAGAACTAAGCAGTAAGTTCTTAGTCTTTACACCAAAATCACAATCCATAAAAGAAAAACTTGGTAAATTAGAACCAGCTAGACTTTTTCTCCACGAAAGAGCATATTAAGAGGATGGAAAGACAAGCTACATACTAGTAGAAAATACTTGCATCCAATATATCTGCCAAGAGACTAGTATCTAGAATATGTAAAGAACTTTCAAAATTCAATAGGAAAAAACAATCCAGTTGGAAAATGGACAAAAGACATCAACAGACTTTTCACCAAAGAGGATATTTAAATGGCAAATAATCACAGAAAAAGACATTCATTCAGTATTACTAGCCAATAGGGAAATGGAAATTAAAGCCATAGGGAGAAAAACTTCTGCTAAAGGGCAAAAAAAAAAAAAAAAAAGACAACACCAAATGTTGGTGAAGATGCAGAGAAACATTGCTCATACATTGCTAGTGGGAATGTAAAATGGTACAGCCACTCTAGAAAACAGTTTGGCGGTTTCTTATAAAACTAAACGTAGGTAGAACTACCATACAACTTGGCAGGTGTACTCTTGGATAGTTATCTCAGAGAAATGAACACATAATCATGTAAAAACCTGTACACCAATGCTTAGAGAAGCTTTATTTATAATAAATACCCCTACACGAGAAACAGCCCAGATGTCCTTCAGTGGACGCATTAGACCATAGTACTTCTGTATCATGATTACTTCTCACAATAAAAAGGGCCAAAGTATTGATGCACCTACTGTGAATCTCCACGTCGAGTGATAAAAAGCCTATTCTAAAAGGTTATATATTGTATAATTCCATTGATGTAATATTTATGAAATGACAAAATTCTAGAACTGGATTAGTGGCTTCCAGTGGCTAAAGAGCAGAAGAGAGTAGGAAGGACATGGATGTGGCTAATGAAAGGGCGACATGTGGGATCCTTGTGGTGGTGGAAATACTCTATCTTGGCTGTATTGATGTCAATAACCTGTATGTGGTATTGCACTCGCTATTCAAAGTGTCATTGTCATGGGAAACTTGGTCAAGGGTGAATGGGATCTCTTTGTAGTATTTCTTACAACTGCTTGTGAATCGATAATTATCTCTTAATAAAAGGTTTAATTAAATGTGAATGGACTGACTTCTGTTAGAAGACAAGATTGGAAAGTGACTTAAAATACAGCTGATAACAAGTAACACTTCAATTGTTAAAGGGGAAGATGAAAGTGAAGAGATGGGCAAAAAGATACCATACAAACACAGAAAACAGAATGGCAGTGTTGATGTCAGATCAGTTGAGACTAACAGTTGAAAGCAGTAAACATATTACAGGACACATTATTGATAAAAGACATTTATGAAGAAGATAGTGAAGGTGTATAGACACTAAACCATAGTTGCTAAACACATACAACCAAAAAAAAAAAAAAAAAACTAGAAATGCATGTAAATTTTCACTAAGGTTAGTTAGATCAAACAAAGGAATAAAAAGAATATTTTGTACCAAAGCCTATGGACACAATGAAAACTATGTGCAGGGAAAAAAATCTACAGAATTAAATGTCTTCAGGATTAGAGAATACAAAGTAAAAAGTGAACAATGAAACTCCCTACATGTCCAATTTTAAAAAATGTTTTAAAAATTGTGGTAAAATACATCCTAATTGTTCATCTGAATCATTAAGTATACAGTTCAGTAGCATCAAATACATTCACATTGTCATGCATCTAGTCTCCACAGCTGCTTTTATCTTGCAAAGCTGAAGCTCTGTACCTAGCTCAGAATCCAAGTTTTTTTCTCATTAGTTGTATAAGGAAATTCCGACTTAAGTAGTGGCAGTTATTAGCTTTTGAAAACAGTTTCTCTTGCAATTTCAAGATGTGCTTTGCTTATGTTGATATGGAAGCTTAAAAGAAGAATTGTAGACAGTTTATTTCCAGGCTGAATAAAAATGTGACAGTTGCTCTTGTTATCATAAATAGAAAATACCCCAAAATTTGCAACAAACGTTAAAACTGCATTACCATTCTCAGAATAGGTGGATATCGTGTTCTTCTTTGTTGTTGCTGGACTGAGTGTAATGGCATGCTGAAAGCACGTTTCAATCAGATGGGCCTGAGCCCTGTCTAGTGTGTAATTTACCTTTTCACATATACTGCAGGAGTGTACCTGGTAGTAAGTTCTGTGAGAGTGAACATAAAAGTTCAGCAGTCCTAAATTCAGAAAATGATGAGTGGTGAGCCTTTGTAGTTAATGACATGATTACTGCCAGTCTTACTGTTGTACAGTAATAACAAGAGATGCTTCATTTCCAGGTCCACACAAGCACAAATTGACCTACCACACAGGGTAGTGCTTTGGGGACAACTTAGTAAAAATTTGAATAGTACCCATCTGATAATGACTGTTGTGCTTTATTACAGATTTTAAAACATGTTGCAAGAAGTTAAGCGTTTATAGAAGTCTTTGAAGTCTTGCTGTAGAACTTCGGGTCTCCACGGAATGTGGTTTGATCACTGCTGCATTGAAGTACACAGAGGGAATGTTATTAGGAACTGCATTTTGGATTTGGAGGATTTTATTTTCAGATAACTTACGGATTTTATAGTGAAAATGCTTATGCTGATATCTATTTCCTGGTTTCTCTGGGACCTGACTTGTTCCAGATAAATAACATCTTCAAAAGAATACATTGAAAAAAGATATTGGTACATGACAATGTTAGGAAACAAAAAGAGACTGAACTAACCTTTTAATATAAACGTAGTATGTCAACAAACCAAAGTAGCTGTCATTAAGAGTTGAGAATTTCCTGAAAAAAAAAATGTAAAATCCTACTCAGTGATATTAACACGTTAAATATATTTAACTTAGACATTCTTACAATAAGCATGATATGCAATGCCATTTTATTTAAATGGCAGAAAAACCCCACCATTCAATAACATGAGTTATCTTTTTTTCCAGGAAATTATTTCTGATTTGAAGATGGGAGTATAGTAACGTATCAGGGCTTGTAACATGTTTACAGAAACCCAAATTCCAGGATGGTGGCACGGCTGAAAAGAACCCTCAGCGTTATCTGTTTTCCCAGGCGATGCTTTGCCATCTCTTTCCTGTTTCACTGCTTCTCTAGAGTATTTCCTCCTCGGTAGTAAATGATGTTGTTCCATGAAATTTGAGATTTTTCATATTAAATAGCTTCTTGAAGTAATGTTTGATCCTTTAGGATGCAGGTCACCCCGTCTAGATGACACAGCTTGGGCTGCTGTGACATCGGTAGTCAGGCGTTCAGTCTGTTGGAATTGCAGTGTCATCACCCACTGTAGTTATTCAGTTCTTGTTTTCTGTCTTTTAAGCATAATAATCAAAACAATTCTTTTAGAATAATCCCATTGTTAGATGTTTCTGGCACTTGTACTCCTAGATAAAATGTTTTTGGGTCTAATTTTTAAGATTTAGAGTCTCAATTTTTCCACATTGCAACTTGTGATACTGCATCCTCCTCTGCTTAAAATCTTTCAGGGAGGTTCCTACTGTCTTAAGAATAAAATTCAGACTCCTGTGCATGCACAACTGCTGCCCATAATAAAGTTGATTGTGCCCTGCATGTGGGCACCAGTGAGAAGAGGAGTCCTGCCAGCTTGTCTGCAGCTCTGGGGCTGGTTTCGGTGGGTGGGGACCTTTCCAGTTCACTGAGAGGTGTTACCTGGGCTAGTGGAGCTCCTGTGAGCCTCCGTGCAAGGCTCTTCATCTAGCTTCACTTTCTTCCTAGGCTCCACCTTGTCTCTCCTTCCTGTCAGCACCGCAATGTACGTATGGTCCTGATCGACGAAGCTACTTCAGATTCTACAAGTGTGCTGTGCTCTCTGGTACCCTTGTGGTAATAACAATAGAGTTAACATTCATTTATTTTTAATTTTTTTAATAGTCAAGATCTCACTCTGTCTCCCAGGCTGGAGCTCAGCGGTGTGATCATGACTCACTGCAGCCTCCAACTCGTGCTCAGGCAATCCTCCTGCCTTAGCCTCCTGAGTAGTTGGGACTACAGGCAATATTAATAATTACAATATTAACAATTTATTAATATATTAATAATTACAATATTGATAATTTATTAATATTAATATATTAGTAATTAATATTTTATAGGTGAAAGAGTCTAATTTTGCATTATTAGTGTATATATGATATGTTGGATACCAGTTGGAGATCTGGTGATGTCATAAAGCTGTTGCTGTTACTATGCCTTTCCCAGAAGTACCTGATGAAGTTGGAACAAAATAACTTTTTACCTGTTCTCTGATTACTGCTGTCAAGGCTCCAGGACCCTAGCCATTGGGCTCAAATGTGCCATTGAAGGTGATTTTCTGTCCCTAGATATTTTCAAACTCCCTGTTTCATTTCTGACAAATTTTTAGGGCCAGAGGCTAATCCACTAGAACCGTATTTCCCTGTGGCATGGTTTTTAATTTTGTTCTGAATTTAGTTTATATTCCTAAGTGGCTTTACAAGTTTTTTCTCCCCGTGCCTTCAGAGGAAGTTATGTTCTTCTGAACCTCTCGGGTACCATTTTAGTAAATTAAGAATTCAGTTCACTGAATGGTACCCCTGTGGCCTGAAAGAGTTAATATAAGTTTCTTAAGTACTTTATTAATTCTCAGGGAATAATTTATGCACTAGAGCGTGGCTTAGTATCTGGCCAGTTACAAACACACTAAATATGTTTTTTTTTCCTTTTGTGTAGTAAGTCTCTGAAAATAAGTGGAGGTTCACTTTAAATGTAAATATCTTGCTTCCTAAGTACTTAAATATGTATAATTCCACAATGAGAGAAGGAGTATTATGACAGAGGACGAGGTGGATTCAGGTCCTAGCTCAGCCCTGCATTTCTGTGAGGCCTTGGTGTGTTTACCTCCCTAAATGTCTCTCACCTCTAAAGTGGGGACGATGTTTACATCAGAGACAGCAAAGCTCAATGGTGATGCACTTAGGTTTTAATGCATAGCCCAGGCTTACTGCTTGGGTTTGATTCTTGGCTTTGCTACTTGATAACTGTATGATCTATGGCAATTTTATTACCCTCTCTGACTCAGCATTTTCCACTGTAAGCTAGAATAATACTAGTACCTGACTCACAGTTGTTACGAAGGTAAGTGTGCAATAAATGTGAGCCATTCATATACATCATAAACTACTATGCAGCCATAAAAAGGAACAAAATCATGTCATTTGCAGCAAGGTGGATGCAGCTGGAGGTCCTTAGTGAATTAACACAGGAACAGAAAACCAAAAACAACATGTTCTCGTAAGGGGGAACTAAACATCGAGTGCATATGGACATAAAGATGGGAACAGTAGAGACTTGAGACTACTAGAGCGGGAGGGAGGAAGACACAGTGTGGTGAAAACCTACCTGTTGGGTACTATGCCCACTACCTGGGCGATGGGATCGTCTGCACCCCAAACCTCAGCATCATTCAGTATCCCCATGTAACCTGTGTATGTACCCCCAAATCTGAAATAAAAGTTGAAATTGTTTTTCAAAAAGTGAGCTGATTTTTTTTTTAAATACCCATTTGGAGGACTTTCTGAGCTGATCAAATGAAATAAAAAGTGCCAAGTACTATGCCTGGAACATGGCAGCAAACACTGAATAGAGGATGGCTTTTGCTTTTATTAACTACTTAAGGTTTATCTATAGCAAGTTCCAGTCTTAAGATGCACATGTGAAAAGCTGCCTGTCACATGAAAGAGCTTGATGCCATGTAGCTTGTCATGTTGTCATGCTCTGTCCCTGGAGTGTGCCCCTCACGTTTTTATGCATGTCACTGTGGCATTTATGTGACTGGTCTGCACTTCTTTCTTCTTTTTACCCCTTTGGCTGCAGGATATTGAAGTGCATTTCAGTTTTGTTCTCATTTCCCTTCTGGATTCCTGCCCCTCTCCTACTTTTGCTGCCTCCTTCCTCAGTCCCCCATTGCCTTCAGCTGCCCTGTGGTTGCAGTTTAAAAAACAAACAAAAAAAAAACAAAACAAACACACAACACCCTATTTAGATGTATACCTTTGACTTTATGAGGGCTGTGGTTTTGTGGGAAGAGCAGGGTCTCACCCTTATTAGACTATGGCTCATCATCACTTAAAGAGAACGTTATTCTTGGAGTTAGTCATCTGAAAAAGAAGCCTGCTCCTCCAACTGGAAGGGGAATGGGGCTGGGAGGGAGGGGGTTACTGTTGGATGGAACTGTGCTTGGCTGTTGGACCTGAGTGACTGAACACAGTGTCCATGAAGGAGCTGGCTAGGCATGTGTTCTGGGGGGACCAGCCTTGTGAGGGCAGAGGACTAAGAAGCAAAGGATACAGGCAAGGAAACTGTGGAAGTCATACCTGCCTTTTTGGGCCAGAGTACATGTATCTTTTTTTTTTTTTTTTTTTTTTTTTTTGAGATGTAGTCTCGCTCGGTCGCCCAGGCTGGAGTGCAGTGGTGAGATCTCGGCTCACTGCAAGCTCCGCCTCCCGGGTTCATGCCCTTCTCCTGCCTTAGCCTCCCGAGTAGCTGGGACTACAGGCACCCGCCACCACGCCTGGCTAATTTTTTTTGTATTTTTAGTAGAGACGGTGTTTTACCGTGTTAGCCAGGATGGTCTCAATTTCCTGACCTCGTGATCTGCCCACCTTGGCCTCCCAAAGTGCTGGGATTATAGGCATGAGCCACCGCGCCTGGCCTAAGAGTACGTGTATCTTAAGACCACATCCTGGATTGGTAGATACAGAAGGTTTATTTCTTGGGCAGTGTTGGACTCTTGATGAAGTAGCAGGTAGAGGATGAAGTTTGGGGACTTTATGCCTCTCGCATTTATGCTTGCTTTTTAATGTAGCCCAATAACAAAAGGTCATGCTATTGGTGATGGATGGGTAAGGTACCTACTAACGGTAAGTTTGGCTTAGGAGAGGTAAACCATTTTAAGTCTATCAGTATATAATGGATCAAAGAAGGAGAGAGAGGGTGACACTCAGTCTATCATAAAACAGGATGGATGTGCCACAAGGAAGAAGTTGTCACTTAACAATGAGTGGAAAAAAACAAAGTTTATCAGTGTCTGTATAGGCATTATTTGGGGACAGCATCCTAAGGCAGGCATATTCCCACAGTGGAAATGGATGTGGTGTGATGCCATGAACTTCTGAAACCAGTAAATCCCTTTGTTGTGATTCCAGATTTACTCAGCACATATCTGATTATTATCTGCTCTCCAGTGTAGTTCTAGTGGGACAGATGACATTGACCAGAAGAGTTCAGTATTCAGTCTTCTTGGTGGTTATTTTCTTGTAAATTAATAATACTGATAACATGTCATTTTGCTTTTTATAATTGTTTGTCTTTAACTTTGCCCTGAGGCATTTTTCCTAATCAACTCTAGACCATGATAGAGCCTTTGGGCCACAAGACTAACAGTCTTACCTTGAACCACCAGTCAGTGAGGTGTTTGGGAAAACCTTTTCCTGGTGATGTCTCATCTTTCCCTTCTGCAGTCACCAACGTCGTATTTACTGTGTTGTGATGCTAGGCTTTGTACTGGCTTGTTTACTTCTCACGATTTATCTTGCAGTATGATAGTTTGTGTGACACTTAAAAAAATTGGTAGGACTGTTAAAATAGTTTTTTCCCCCCCATTAAAAGTGGAATGACACTGTTTTGCTTCTGAAGAATTTGGCTTTAACTGGTTTTTATTTTGAGCTGGGTATTAAAGGAGAATTATGATAGGGTAAACACAATTAGTGACATCTGGTTGCCCCAAGAATCAATAATATCTGATACTACATACATAAATAGATATCTATGTTGTGATAATATATCTTAGTTTCATTGGATAAAACTAGAATAAAAAATTTGAAAACAGCTTGGTTACTGACTAAGCTGCAGCAGTTCTGAGAGCCTACTGTTGTCATTTTTAATTGGCAGCCTTGTACTTCCATAGATTGGTTAATCTTAAAGGCCAGATGGTAGTTGTATTGTAATTTCATAAAGATTTTATGTCCTATGTTTTGCTATCAACTAGAAGCATGAGAATTTAGGAAAGTTATATTAGGACATATAAATAATAAAAATTGGTGAATCATTTTACCTAACAATTTATTGATATTACTCAACACAAGGAGAAAAATTAGAAAATGGGCCTTAACACCACTGTCTACTATGAAGAGAGTATAGAGGAGGCAGGAAAAACAGCACACAATAGCATGATAGCTATAAATCCAAGTGTCAGTAATTACAATAAATGTAAATAGACTAGAGGATTCTGCTAAAAGACAGGTCAGATTGGATTAAAAACCTCTGAGATACTAGGTTTACAAGAAGCATATCTAAAAACAAAGATACAGAAGGCAAAATAATGGAAAATTATATTTCAGGCTCACTTTAAGCAAAATAAAGCTGGTATAACTTGTTGATATCAGACAAAATAGAAATCAAGGCAAAAGGCGTTAGAGATGAAGAGGATCACTACTCTGTGGTAAAAGGTTCAGTTCAGATATAGGTACATATTATATAAAGCAAAAATATACAGAAATAGAAAAATTAGCTGAATGCACAATCCTAGTGGTAAGTTAACATACCTTTCTGAATAATACAGTTCGCAGACAGAAAACTTAGAAGGATATGGAAGACTTAATGAACATGATTAATCAACAAATTTGACCTCATGGACATTCATAGAATGTTAACAGTTCCTGTATAATGCATTAGAACATCTGACACTGATTACATATAGGACTATAAAGCAAGTATTGATAAATTTCAAATGATTGAAATCATGTAGAGTATTTTTCTTATGAAATTATAGAAGGAATCAACCAAAATATAACAGGAAAATCCTTGTATGTCGAGAAATTAAGTACATTTCTTATAATGTATAATATATAATTTTATAAATATATAAATATATATTTATAAAAAGTTTCACTTAAAAAGTTTTACAAAATGGAAAAATCTGTCACTTAAATACAAAATCACTGTACTTCTGACCCTAGTAACTGTAAAAATTGTCAGGATTTGGGTTTTTTTTGATGTCCAAATACTTGATACACATTCCAGAGATCCCCAATATTTTTGCGAATTCTTCTTAGGAGGCTAGTGATCATGTATGTGGGATTAGGAAACTAATTGTTTGAGTTAAATGGGGGAAGAGATCATTCCTGCTGGTAGCAAGGAGGGTGTGCCACGACGAGAGGTCTGTGGATTTACTGAAAACACAAGATTTACATACAGAGCTTAGTTCACAGGCTGTGGCTCCTGTTTTTATTTATTTAGAGCCTGATAGACCAGCTGTGCCTGTAGTTACGTGTTCTTTGGCCGGACACCTAAGGAAATTTGAGGCTCAGACAAGCTGAAGTAGATATTTCTGTTTCCATGTTGAATAACAGAACCACTCATGGGCTGTCACAGATACGCTGTTTGGGGTTTTACCATTCCTTCCCATTTACATTCCTGAAGGAAAGAGAAAAGAGATTTTTCTTTTTTTCAGATTATTACTGATTGTTGGTGACCTAGGGAAACCCCTTTTTTTTTCTCTTTTTGAAGTTCTGAGGAGCATGAAAAAATTGAGGTATTCACAGTGTCTGATGAGGAAATGAGTTCTGTCCTGTATTTTCTGAAGAGTGGGATTCTAAATCAGAACAGACACCAGGTTGAAGAAATAATTTGTCACATCATAGATGCAGAAACAAGCTCTACATGGGAATACTTTGTTGTAGTTAGGGTCTGTCTTGAGGGAAAACAAGACATAAAGGGTATGTGAAGTGTTTGGTCGATATGTGTGTTTTCCTGGTGATCATATCCCACAGTGTCATTAGTTCTTTTAAAGTACTTTTTCTATATTATCCCAGTTTAGCTTTTTTTTTTCCCCCTGCAGCAATTCTATTTCTATTTTGTTTCCTGTTATCATTGTTCCCTTTTTTGAGTAGAGGATAGATAGGTAAGTGGTGTAAGTAATGGCATGGAAAAATTCAAGAACCATTAAGTAGATTATATCCCTTTTTACTATCCTTTTCTTAAAGTGCTTGACTTAATTCTGGATAGCCACTTACAAACTTTGATGACTGTCTTTCATCTTGGGGGTTATTTTGAAAATTGATGGCATTTGGAATAAAAGTTGCTATAACCTTGGCCCACATTTGGGTTTATAAAATATACTGAACATAGGAACTCACATGACTCCCAATTTTTGAAGTAACCATAATTTCTAAAAAAAATTAAAACACAAATGAGCTGAGTTATATTTATACCACTCGTGGGAATTATTAGAATAGCATATGTTCTCTGTTTATGCTCTTTGTAAAATTGGAAAAGTAATGTGTAGCTCTTAGTAGTAGTGCCCTGTGTGTAGTTTCTGTAACAGTTTACCCAGTCTATTTCTGAATGGTTAGTGGAGCTGCCCATCAAAGCCAGACCTATTACAAGGGATGATATTTCCCCTGTCATGAATAGAAACTACTGATGACTCGGTTAACATACACAGATGATACAGTTCATGGTTAAAGGGAGCATGCTGCCTTTTGCTGGTGAAGGAACATTAACTTAGATTTCATCTAGAAGATCACTAGAAAAAGCAGCCTTCGATGTTTGAGCGTGTCCTGCATGTCAGTTTCCATGCAGATGCTTTCTGTACGTCTTCACGTCCTCCTCATCTCATGAGGTTGGAGGTGAAAGTTAGGTAACTGACTTGCTCAGGGAACACATTTCATGTTGGAACCGGGCTCCATAGCCACATTTCAGACCATTTTTCTTTTCTTTTTCTTTTTTTTTTTGAGACAGAGTCTTGCTCTGTTGCCCAGGCTGGAGTGCAGTGGCGAGATCTCGGCTCGCTGCAAGCTCTGCCTCCCGGGTTCACGCCATTCTCCTGCCTCAGCCTCCCAAGTAGCTGGGACTACAGGCGCCTGCCACCACGCCCGGCTACTTTTTTGTGTTTTTTTTTTTTTTTTTTTTTTTTTTTTTTTTT
>NW_026652276.1:94030332-94038863 GCF_009828535.3 Hylobates moloch
CCCACAGGTGTTCGGGCCGCCGCGGCTCCCAAATGTGGTGGGATTACGGGCGTACGCCCCTGCCCGTGCCCCGGGGTTTTTTTTTTTTTTTTTTTTTTTTTTGAGACGGAGTCTCGCTCTGTCACCCAGGCTGGAGTGCAGTGGCGCAATCTCGGCTCACTGCAAGCTCCGCCTCCCGGGTTCACGCCATTCTCCTGTCTCAGCCTCTCCGAGTAGCTGGGACTACAGGCGCCCGCCACTACGCCCGGCTAATTTTTTTTGTATTTTTAGTAGAGACGGGGTTTCACCGTGGTCTCGATCTCCTGACCTCGTGATCCGCCCGCCTCGGCCTCCCAAAGTGCTGGGATTACAAGCGTGAGCCACCGCGCCCGGCCTTTTTTGTGTTTTTAATAGTGATGGGGTTTCACCCTGTTAGCCAGGATGGTCTTGATCTCCTGACCTCATGATCTGCCCGCCTTGGCCTCCCAAAGTGCTGGGATTACAGACGTGAGCCACCGCGCCTGGCCCGACCATTTTTCATCTAACCAGCATTCAGATTATTAAGTCAAACGGAAAAAAAAAAAAAAAAACAGGGCTATAAACCAGTTAGAAACCAATGTGACTGTTTTATGCCTTACATTTATGTCTGGAAAGTTGAATATAAGGAAAAAGTTGTTTTTATACTTTTCATTGGTTCCCATGATTATTCGAGAGTTTTCCGTGAAAAAA
Organism: Hylobates moloch; assembly: GCF_009828535.3. Taxonomy (NCBI): domain Eukaryota; kingdom Metazoa; phylum Chordata; class Mammalia; order Primates; family Hylobatidae; genus Hylobates; species Hylobates moloch. Next base: position 94,031,041 of record NW_026652276.1, read on the forward strand.
AGTATAGGTAACATAATAAAAGTTAAATTTAACAGTCTTAGCACTTCAATTGTAAGAATATTTTGTGGTGTCCAACAGAGACATAGATCAATGGAACAGAACAGAGCCCTCAGAAATGACGCCGCATAGCTACAACTATCTGATCTTTGACAAACCTGACAAAAACAAGAAATGGGGAAAGGATTCCCTATTTAATAAATGGTGCTGGGAAAACTGGCTAGCCATATGTAGAAAGCTGAAACTGGATCCCTTCCTTACACCTTATACAAAAATTAATTCAAGATGGATTAAAGACTTATATGTTAGACCTAAAACCATTAAAATCCTACAAGAAAACCTAGGCAATACCATTCAGGACATAGGGCGTGGGCAAGGACTTCATGTCTAAAACACCAAAAGCAATGGCAACAAAAGCCAAAATCGACAAATGGGATCTCATTAAACTAAAGAGCTTCTGCACAGCAAAAGAAACTATCATCAGAGTGAACAGGCAACCTACAGAATGGGAGAAAATTTTTGCAACCTACTCATCTGACAAAGGGCTAATATCCAGAATCTACAATGAACTCAAACAAATTTACAAGAAAAAAACAAACAACCCCATCAAAAAGTGGGCAGAGGACATGAACAGACACTTCTCAAAAGAAGACATTTATGCAGCCAAAAAACACATGAAGAAATGCTCATCATCACTGGCCATCAGAGAAATGCAAATCAAAACCACAGTGAGATACCATCTCACACCAGTTAGAATGGCCATCATTAAAAAATCAGGAAACAATAGGTGCTGGAGAGGATGTGGAGAAATAGGAACACTTTTACACTGTTGGTGGGACTGTAAACTAGTTCAACCATTGTGGAAGTCAGTGTGGCGATTCCTCAGGGATCTCGAACTAGAAATACCATTTGACCCAGCCATCCCATTACCGGGTATATACCCAAAGGACTATAAATCATGCTGCTATAAAGACACATGCACACGTATGTTTATTGCAGCACTATTCACAATAGCAAAGACTTGGAACCAACCCAAATGTCCAACAACGATAGACTGGATTAAGAAAATGTGGCACATATACACCATGGAATACTATGCAGCCATAAAAAATGATGAGTTCGTGTCCTTTGTAGGGACATGGATGAAACTGGAAAACATCATTCTCAGTAAACTATCGCAAGGACAAAAAACCAAATACCGCATGTTCTCACTCATAGGTGGGAATTGAACAATGAGAACTCATGGACACAGGAAGGGGAACTTCACACTCCGGGGACTGTTGTGGGGTGGGGGGAGGGGGGAGGGACAGCATTAGGAGATACACCTAATGCTAAATGACGAGTTAATGGGTGCAGGAAATCAACATGGCACATGGATACATATGTAACAAACCTGCACATTGTGCACATGTACCCTAAAACCCTAAAGTGTAATTAAAAAAAGAAAGAAAAAAAATAAAAATAAAAATAAAAGAACTCAAAAAAAAAAAAAAAAAAGAATATTTTGTGGTGTCATTTAGTGTTTTAATAGCTGAAAGAAAATTGTCAAATGTAATCAGTCTACATTTTTTTCATGTATATCAAAGCTACCCATGTATGAAATCACAGAAGTTAATTATGTTTCATTGGGAATTAATATTGACTTTATAGGTTTCGGGTAGATTATTTAAATAGCCCTGCTAGCTAATATGTTAACCCCTGCCCTTATTACAAGTATATCCTGATGGATAAGGGCAAAATATTATTGACTAGATTATGCTTGAATATCTCAGAATGAAAACAGAATGAAGCAGCTAACCAAGGAAATGACTGGACTTAAAGTGTACGTACTTGATCACGTTAAAGAGGCCTCACTGCTGTGTAACAATAGATGCTTAAAATAATCCCCCAGCCAACACTCACTACATGTGAAAGTGGTTTACTTTCTTGTGTCTGTGGGGAAGCTCTAATTATATGATTATAATTAAGCTACAGTTTATTTTCTCATTTTCTTTGATTAAATTGCGGTGGGAAATATCTGGCCAAATCTAGTCCTTTCTTAGTCATGTTATTTGTTAATTCCATTGACACACTTTATTAAAATTTGCAGCAAGGTGTTTTTCTATTAAAGTAACTGAAGATTTCAGAGTATCTTATATTTAAAAATTGTGAATATTCTCTGAAACTAGAGCTAAAGTTCATACAATACAAATGCATCATTCACATAGATTATGGAGTTACTTTTAAAATGTAGCTGTCCACTGAAGAAAATTGTGAAAATGTCCCATTAGCGATTTGCAAATATATTTATTTAGAGATGGGGTCTTACTGTGTTGCCCGGGGTGGAGTGCAATGGTGCGATCATAGCTCACCGTGGCCTCTAACTCCTGTGCTCAAGCAGTCCTCCTGCTGCCTCAGCCTCCCATGTTGCTTGGAATTACAGCATGAGCCACTGGGCCTGGCTGCCATTTGTAAATTTAAATCTTAACACTTAGGTTGTGTTTCCAGTTAGATTTCTTATCTGTTCTTTGCATCGCCTTCTTAGATCTTCCCCATTCTTCTCAATCCCCTGTTCCCTTCATCTTCACAGTGCCTTTCATGGAAGAAATAGAAGCCATCACTGGGAATACCCTCAACTTTCCACCCACAAATCTGTTCCTGTAGACACCTGTTGTTGCAATTTATATTTTAACAAAGGCTTCTGATCCTTATTTCAGAACATAGCCTCTAAACTCATCTATTAGTCCCAAATTCATTATCCATTAAATCTGCTATTTTATGCCTCCTATATTCCTACCTTCAGATGTTGAGAGGTCGGGGCATAGAACTTTGCAGCATGTCTGCAGAGTCTTCCTCTAGAGTGAACTTGATCCTGCTGTTCGTTCTCTTTATTGTCTTCAAAGTTAAATCATGTTCCAGCATTCATGGTATTTCTCCAGCTTGTCCTTTCCTCTCACCCCGTTGTCATGAGGACTGCACTGAACAAATAGACACCTCATAGCACTTATAGGCCATAGTTCCTGAAGGATAACATGGTTGAAAAATGAAGTTTCACAGCCTTGTAGCTTATGAATTCCCATGTCAGCCTCATTAGCTTTTACAAGGTATTTTCTTAGCTTGTAAGAATCTTGCTAGGGATTCACAGTAAATATAAGTATCTGTAGTTTTGGAAAATTGAGACAGTGCTTGCCCTTTTCCAGTAATCCTGTATCTTTTAGATTTAACCTCTTTTTTTGGCGGGGGGGTGGTGGTGAAATATAACAAAGTGCATAAAGCAGATGTACAGTTCAACCAACTGTAAAATAAACATCTGGGCAGTTGCTGTGTAGATCAAGAAGTAGGACGCTGCCAACTCTCGGAAGCCGTCGTGTTTGTTACCGCTCTTTAAAGACTGAGGTGGGTGTTCCATGAACTTATCCCCAAGTCTCTGTGTTATAATTCATATGAGTTGGGAGGCTGCAGTATATTTGGATGATCTAAGATCCCCTCCTTTATTTTTGCTTACTGTTGCATTTTAGTTTTCTCTTTCCAATGTTTATTTTCTGTATGTATTCTGAAGATAATTTTATCTGACCAAGAAAGTAGGTATAGAACTAAGTGTGTTGTCTGTAATTGTTTGTTACAATGTAATATAACTAAGAGAAACGTTTTCAATTTTTGCAAACCTGATTTTATTCTGCCATTGTTTCCTGATAGGAATTTTAGGAATTTTAGAGATACCTGCGTTCTTTTATACAAATAATGTATCTTTCTGAGGCCGAGCGCGGTGGCTCATGCCTGTAATCCTAGCACTTTGGGAGGCTGAGGCGGTCAGATCATGAGGTCAGGAGTTCGAGACCAGCCTGACCAACATGGTGAAACCCCGTCTCTACTAAAAATACAAAATTAGCTGGGCATGGTGGTGCATGCCTCTAATCCTAGCTACTCAGGAGGCTGAGGCAGAAGAACCGCTTGAACCCTGGAGGCAGAGGTTGCAGTCAGCCGAGATCGCGCCACTACACTCCAGCATGGGCGACAGAACAAGACTCTGTCTCAAAAAAAAAAAAAAGATATATCTTTCTATTAAACATTTCCTTTAAAAATCTAAACTCATCAGAAAAATACCTGCTTGACCACATCGATTTCTTTAAGCACCTCTTTCTTTTCCTGTTGAAATCATGTGTAAAGTCACATGATTTAATCTTTTAGAGACTCTGGATGCTTCTTTTGTTGATGTGTATGTGCACACTCACAGTCTTAAGGAATTTGGCATTTTATGTTTCACTGTCTTTTTACTCTTGCTCTCCTTCTTTTATTTTTTTTTATTTTTTATCTTTTTTTTGAGACAGGGTCTCACTCTGTTGCCCAGGCTGCAGTGCAGTGGTGCGATTATGGCTCACTGCAGTCTCAGTCTCCCTGGGCTCAGGTGATCCACCTCAGTCTCCCTGGTATCTGGGTTTCAGGTGCATGCCACGATACCTGGTTTATTATTTTTTTTGTAGAGATGGGGTCTTGTTGTGTTGCCCAGGCCAGCCTTGAACACCTGGGCTCAAGCAATCCTCTAGTCTTGGCCTCCCAAAGTGCTGGCATGACAGGCATGAGCCACACGCCCAGCCCACTCCCCTTCTTCACCAGTCTTGAGCCTTCTGTTCTGCTTTTTCCCCTGCCTAGGCCATCACCTCCCTCCACTTTTTCTTCCCATGACTTGGTCATGACACAGAAACAAAGTCCCCAGTGACAGTATCTTCTAAAAAACCAAACAATAAACTCTGAATTTTCTTTGCTATTGGATTCATGATTTGGGATTAAGCATATTTTCCTCTTTGCAGACTCTTAGTTATGTGTGGTAGATGTAGTTCTAAATTACATTTGCTTTAAAAATATAAAAAGTATATAGTAACATAAATGATGTAACATAATAAAACTTTAAATCATTAATGATGTTCATAGGTTGACATATAAGCTATTCCCAGTCATTTTCTTTTTTCTTTTTTTGGGGGGGGTAGACAGAGTCTTACTCTGTGTCCCAGGCTGGAGTGCAGTGACAGGATCTCGGCTCACTGCAACCTCTGCCTCCTGGATTCCAGCAATTCTCCTGTGTCAGCTTCCTGAGTAGCTGCGACTACAGGCCCATGCCACCACCCCCGGCTAAGTTTTATATTTTTAGTAGAGGCAGGGTTTCACCATGTTGGCCAGGCTGGTCTCGAACTCCTGACCTCAAGTGATCTGCCTGCCTCAGCCTCCCAAAGTGCTGGGATTAGAAGCATGGGCCACCACACCCAGCCCTCATTCATTTCTTGTACTGGAAGTGGTGATCTTTGACAATTTGTTTTAACGTGAAGTTGTTTTAATGAGGGGCAAATATTTGGAGCAATTAGCTAACCATTACAATGTTTTTTTTTTTTTTTTTTTTCCTCTTTTTTCCCCCAGCTACTGCTCCTCACAGAGCAGGGCTAACCCATAGGTAGTGTCATCATTACAATGTTCACGCTTACAGCATAAGTTAAGGTAGGACTCAAAAATTTTTTCTGTAAAGACAATCTCAAAATGGAATTAAGTGCTTTCAGGAATTACTATGCAGCTAGAATTTTCTGTAGGATTGAAGGTTGTAGCAGCTTTAAGCATTGATACTGATTTTGAGAATGAATCCAATTGGCAGTCATCCCCTGGAAGACTTAATTTGAGATCTTTATATGTACTTATGCTACAGTAAATAAGAATGTGTCCTAGATGGAGGCAAAATGGAGTGGGTTTCAAGCATTTAATAGATGTGTTAAACATTTTAAATATTATTTCCTCTTTTCAATTTCAAATAGTGTTAAATGATTGTTATGGATAGGAATATGGTAAACCCATTTCTACGGCGTGGTTTGGAACATTGGTGCAGTTTTTTTCCCAAGAACATCTTAATCAGAGCCCTGGTTTTCAGTCCGTTTTCCTAAGAACTCCGGCAGTTATGCTGGTTTCCTCAGGGATTGTTTTTGGCATTTTCCTCATCGTAGAACCTTATGGCATCACCCTGGAGACACAGTGTTAGTTCAAGGAATGGGCATGTGATCACCCAGGTCAATTGGAGTCCCATTTGGTGCTTTTCTGTAGGAGTAGCAGGGAGAGACTGCCTTTTCTGGTTGGATTGCTAGTGGTGTGTGGGCTGCCAAGTGGCCGCCTTCCTGGCACCAAGCAGAATGCAGCACACACAGGGAGCAGAGCCCGGAGGCTTGAGCCTGATGGCACTCGAGGAATCTGGGTCCTGGAATGGTAGATGTCCTCCATGCTAGGGCTACCCACTTGCATAGTGAATACATTCCCTTTTTCTCTAAGGTTAAGTTTTTTTTTGTTGTTGTTGTTTCATACAGAATTCAGAAATATGGCCAATACCTTAGGGAAGGTGGCCAGTTAGGAACTATACTAGCAGGCTATTATTAGAAGAATCATAGAGGCTAGACCTTTAGTTTTTAATTTTTTGATTGTCTATTTTTGCTTGTTTGTGATGAGTATTTCTACACCTGGCCAGGGATGCATTCAGATAAACATTTTGGATACCTCCTCTAAAGTGTCTGTCCCCACCACAGGATCACCGCCTGGTCCCTTAGTGCTAACATTCCACTCCAGGAGATGCTGGGCTCCTGGGTGGTGCGCTGTGAGGACGCTCGAGCTGTATCAATTGTGAACCTCACTTTCAGGAGTTCAGTAATTGTGAGACAGCATCTTCAGGCATTGTGGAACTCTTTGGGGGATGCGACTATCCAGGGCATTCTGGAGAAAGGAATAATGTTCAGTAATAAAGCCCTAGAGATAGGAATTCGTACTGTACCTGTGACCCATAAAGTCTTAGGGCAAATGGAGAAGGCTCTGTTTGGCTGAATCTTGAGGCATCCACCTTGCCTTGGAGTTACTTTATTTACAGCAACAGACACACTCACAAAGAAACTTTATAAGCAGAATATTGCAACACTTTGTTTTGCTTCTGATTCTGCCATTCTGCTGTCATCTTTGCAAGCTGCAAAACATGAGGGACAGGAGAAGTTTTTTTCCTCTTATCTCATGGCCTTCAGCATTCTTAGACCAGAGCATGCTTTAACATTCTGACCACTTTTATTAGTTTGCTTATTCAGTGGTAGAATGTAAGCTCCAAGAGGTCAAGAGTCACACTAGTCCCTATATTCTTGGATAGCCCCAGCCAAATATCTGACAAAACAGGTGCTTGATAGACAAGCTGTTGAATTATATGCAATCTGTTGAATGAAGCTCTTAAGTTATCTAGATTTTAGGAACTACTGGGGCAGATTCTCATCAGACAGGTGCAAAGAACAATGGGTATTTTAAAGCACTTAGATTTAACAGAATATCATTATGCAAATGTAGCTCTGGGACGTAGTACCACTCAGATGCCAGGCTTATAATGTTAATGAATGAAGAGTTATTTGAATTTGTGTGTGTTTAGGGGGAGTGGATTCTCTTGTTAATATTGGGCCTCCTTAGGTTTATTGATATTTTCTATAGAAATAACTTGAAAATTGCTGTTGAAAGATACAAATGTTTCTTTCCCAGGTGTTTTAAAACTTCTTAGCAATATATGACAAGCTGGCGTTGGATTGCTTGTCCCAGGTTTTGTTACCTTGGCCCAGTGCTGCTGTCACTATCCCAACCACCTGGTCTGTCTGATCATGGAGCACTGGGTGAGAAGCTGTTGATTCTGCCAGTCTGACTGTATTAGCAGTCCCCGCTCCCCTCAGAGGCAGAGAAGACTCTACTCTGTTATGTAATTGTGAGTGCTGGGAGAGAGTGGGGGGACTTACAATTTGGGGAATTTCCATATTGGAAATAGTACTGCCTATGTGTCATATGATGCATTTGACATGGAGTAC
>NW_026652276.1:94039128-94049061 GCF_009828535.3 Hylobates moloch
CTTGCAATGTTTATGGCTTTTGGTGCTAGACATTTTCTCTTTAGCTACCAGTCCCAGTGCAATATGAATGGAATTTCTGTCTTTTAAATGTGTGCTTGGATACATCGCTGGGTGCCTAGACTGTAGGATTTGGGACACCTGAATCCTTTTGGTGTCCTCCTTCACTCTTAGTCTCTGTTATCATCTTAGGTTTTTTTATTGATCCAGGACTTTGTCATTTGATATTTCAAGGCCATAAGAAAGACAAAAGACCATTTTTAATTACATCTAAATGGCGGGCTATGTATGATATCTATGTCACAACCCTTTAGCAGAAACTTCTGAAAAGTCAAAGGGCAAAATTAGGGGGAGAAAAATCTTATCAGATCTTACCTGATAGCTTGATAAAGATTCTCTGGCTTCCCCATTGATCCTTAGGTTCCATGTACTTGTAGTGGGATATTTTCAAATCATACCATATTGTGATGGATGCAAATATTCAAACATTAATAGAGTTTGATGTTCAGCTTTAAAATTTTAACCAGAGGTGTCCTGTACACCACAAAGGAAATAGCCAACAACCAAAAGAACCCAGAAATGAATGCTTTTTTCTTATACCGACTACATTACATTATTCTTTATGATTTATATTATGACAAATTTGAGTATATTTGCTTATTTTTCCATTCTTGTAAACAAACCTATATTTTCCCTCTATAGAAACTCTACCAAAAAGACTGGAACGAGGCCAAGCAGAAAGGCTATGACATAAGGGCAGATGCCATTGAAATCAAGCACGCCAAAGCCTCCAGAGAAATTGCCAGTGAGGTCCGCTTCCTTCTCTTTTCTCGTGGGTTTTCTCCTCTACAAAACAAGCAAGGAGACTATTTTTCAAGAATTTTGTGTTTAAAAAAAATGTGTGCGTAGAATTGCATCTCATCCTGTGCTGGAAGCTTTCTCTATTTGAAAATATTAAAATGGAATGGAAAACATTAAACTTAGCATAGATGAGGTATATGTGTAAATTTACTTTGATGCTGTTAAGAGTAGAAACAAAACATCATGAGGAGTCTGTATTAAATTCCTGGGAAAATTCAGGACCCAATACAATGTCATTTTATCCCTAAAATATTTCTGACATTCTCCACAAATATAAATCACAGATGATAGTTTCATATAAGACTTAAGACTGAAATCACATTTATATGTAAGATTTTATACTGGAGGCTTATGTAGAATACTCTTAGCAATCTTTTGAAGTTCATTTAATTCTAATTTTAAAACTTACTAGTGGTCAAAATAATTATGCTACCTGTCGGGCATGGTGGCTCATGCCTGTAATCCCAGCACTTTGGTAGGCTGAGGTGGGTGGATCACCTGAGGTCAGGAGTTCGAGACCAGCCTGGCCAACATGGTAAAACCTCCTCTCTACTAAAAATACAAACAAACAAACAAGCAAAAAATTAGCTGGGCGTGGTGGCGGGAGCCTGTAATCCCAGCTACTCAGGAGGCTGAGGCAGGAGAATCGCTTGAACCCGGGAGGTGGAGGTTTGCAGTAAGCTGAGATCATGCCATTGCATTCCAGCCTGGGCAACAAGAGTCAAATTGCTTCTCAAAAAAAATAAAAATAAAAATAGAATAATTATGCTACCAAGCCCACCCTGCCCCCAGCTCTAACTCTTTAAGCCACCTTGTTCCCTTTCTCTGAGCTCTTCTCTGCTTTTTGTCATGTAGCTAGTTGTTTCCTCCTTCTTATTCTTCATTTTTGCCTCTAATAACCATAGCTGGTCCATGTTATCTGTTTTATTCCCAGTTTTCTCTCTCTTTGTTCAAACTTGCCTATGTAGTCCAAACATAGGAAAGAAACAGAAAATCACCTTACACTAGTCCTAAGACACTCATCAGATGGAAACTCTTGTCCACAGAACTTTTGTTGTTATCTTCTGATTCAAGCCACAACCTTCCTTTCCGTCCTTGAAACATGCATCTGTCTTATCTGTTTCCAAAACCACACACATATGACCTCTCCCTACCTGAGGCTCCTTCAGTACTCTTGGGAGATCATTTGACCTAATGTTGCACTTGTCAGGGAAACTTGGTGCTGGAGATTATCACCTGTGGCTTGTTTTCCCTATCTGGAATGTATGTTAATAATAGTATCTACCTCATAGAGACATTGTGAGGATGAACTGTGATCATAATTGCCACCAGTCAATGGTTTTTGACTGAAAAACATGGTAGTTTCATATGGATCTACCCAACACATTAGAAGTAGTCATAATAGTGTCTGGCATAGAGTAATTACTTAGTAAATGTCAGCTATTGTTATTTACTCTTGTTCACCATACGATCTCCCTCCTGATTTACTCAGGTCCTGTCTGAAATGACCCAAAATCATATTACCTAACTTCTTTAAAGTGAACTGAAATATATAATGATGGCCAATGTTGAGCCAATTTATACCAAGGCTATGAAAACATTCTGAAACTATTTAAAGAAAACCCCTCTTAATACGTTATTTTCATATGTCTCTGTTATCTGATTTCTTACTATTTTAGTACAAATACAAAGAAGGTTACCGTAAGCAACTGGGCCACCACGTGGGTTTCCGTACCCTACAAGATGACCCCAAGTCGGTATGGGCTATACATGCTGCCAAGATCCAGAGTGACAGAGAATATAAGAAAGCTTATGAGAAGTCTAAAGGAATTCACAACACACCGTTGGACATGATGTCAATTGTTCAAGCCAAGAAATGCCAGATTCTGGTTAGCGACATTGATTATCACAATTATCTGCACCAGTGGACGTGTCTGCCAGATCAGAACGATGTGATCCAGGCCAAGAAAGCCTATGACCTGCAGAGCGATGTGCGTATATTATCACCAGACCCCGGGGAGATGTGTATTTGTGTGTTTAATCCCAGTGCATTCCCCAGAGGCATAATTTAAATGGTAATCTTAATAGAAACTAACATATTCTGTACAATTCACGGTAGCAGAATATTCCCCAGACATTTTCTATCTTCTGGAGGACTCCTTCTTATGGTAGCAAGACCTTATTTACCAAGATGAAAGTCAGTCTCTTATTCTATGTAATTAGGTAGAAAATTTCGGTTGCAGCTGCTCTGAGCCGTTACCTTTGCATAATCATATGCATATTTCAGAAGTAGATGTAAGCATAAGGAAATGTTGGATTTCATGTTTACTTGACACAGAAAAAGAGAGAGATGGGGGACAGGGTGGATATAGATATAGGTATGTTTTTTTTCTCATTATGCATACATCTAAGGTTCTTTACCTCCTAAAATCCAACTGATGTTATTACTGATGTTACTTCCAGTGGTACATAAAAGGCAGACTTCTAGTGGTGACTGTAGAAACTAATCCAAGCGTACAAAGTTACGTGCCATTGCTGGCTGCCATTCCACCAAGTGCCACTTGTGAGCCCTGTTCCAATTCCTGCAGGATACTCTAAACTTCTCCCATGTGTGCCAGACAGATAACACCCAATATTAACATTTAATGTTGTTCCTTGAGTTTTATGAGATTAGCCACCTAAGTGATTTAAATAGAGGTGGTGTGTGGTTTGTAAGCATCAAACTCTTATGGGCAACTTTGACTGTTCCCCACTCTGTGTTCCTCTCCTTCATGTAGAACTTGTACAAGTCAGACCTGGAATGGATGAAGGGTATCGGATGGTTGCCAGAGGGTTCTGTGGAAGTGATGAGAGTGAAGAATGCCCAGAATCTCTTGAATGAAAGGTTGTATCGTATAAAGCCTGAGGCCCTCAAATTCACCAGCATTGTTGACACCCCGGAAGTAATCCAGGCAAAGATCAATGCTGTACAGATCAGTGAGGTAAGTCCAGGTGGATGATGTTTTCAGACAAATGGAAGAAATCTCAATCAAGAAGAATTTTAAACGTGAACTTTAGACTCTTCATGTCAGCGTCAGGATCTGAAACACGTTTGCATGTATCCAGATGGATCTTTGTGTAGTCAGTCTCTTAGCAGCCTCTGTATTTCATTTGCTTTGATAAGTGTTTGGTCAATGCACATGTGGTGGGCATCCTCATGTTCTACACACCCTGATACACACTTTGATCACATTTGGAGATCCAGGCCATAATACAGGCCCACCACTTAGTACTATAATCACAAAATTGCCATTTCTTTATTGCTTGAAATAGGTTGAGAAGTCTAGGGACAACTTCAATATTAGACATTATGGCAGTTATTTGGACCAAAAACAGGTAGGTCCTGCTTAGCAGTGGGGATTATCAGAGCTATCTGCAACATGGACTTACCCATCAGATAATTAGATGTGAGTAAATGGAAAAGGATAATTTTACTACCGTATTTCTGACTCATTTTAAATTATGTTGTATCACACATAAATGTGTCCTCATTGAAGTCACTACTGGCACCTCTTAAATAAAAGTGCAAATGAGGCCAGGTGCAGTGGCTTATGCCACGTATAATCTACATTTATATCGGAGAACATCCAAAAGAACTTTTCATTTTACTTATTATTTAATATAAAATTAGATTTACCTATTAATCTTACTTAAAAATTTTAATTTACTTATGTTAGTTTTAATTTATTATAAAATTCACTTATAATTTTATTCATCATCCATTTATTCAAGCATGTTTTATGACTTTATAATTTTGTTTATGTGGTAATTGACTTATTTACTAATTGACCATCCCATTGTTTTTCATTTTTCCCAGCCATTGTATCGAGATGCCTGGGAGAAAGAGAAGGCTAATGTGAACGTGCCAGCTGACACTCCCCTGATGCTGCAATCCAAAATCAATGCTCTGCAGATCAGCAATGTAAGACAGCACACATCATTTGCTTTTCAGAGTGCTCTCTGCCTAACCAAACCTTTTATTATATATCCCAAAAGGCATTTTCTTCCCATTCCTTTTATTTCTAGTCTTTAATGATAATGATAATGATAAGTAGTTGTGTGGGTTAGCGTGTGTCTGTATAATGTACATCTCAATATTTTTGGAAGGAAAAATGGAATGGTTTCTCCAAAAACACAACATAAAACTTATAGATACATGTAGAGTAATATCTAGTTCTCATTTTTTAGTGGGCCATCCATCATTGCTTTTTCCTTGTAAAAGCCAAGCAATATGTTTTTTTCTGATTTTTACATGATTTGTTATCTCCTAAGTTTCCTTCTTCGAAACATAATTATTGGGAGAGAGCTTTACTAAATGTCATTAAAAATCTACTGGAATTCAAGCTCAATGTGAAACCAGATTCTTTTATAAATCTTAAGGAGAGAGTAATGTTCAGTGTAACTGTTAATATCTATTTTTAAATACATCAGTAATGCTGACTCAGTAGCTCCCTCTTCAGACTGACTGTGATATTGCACTCTCTGCAGAAACGCTACCAGCAAGCTTGGGAAGATGTCAAGATGACTGGTTATGACCTGCGAGCAGATGCCATTGGGATCCAGCATGCCAAGGCTTCCAGGGATATTGCCAGTGATGTAAGAGCTCCTCCTTGCCCAACCGGAACAAACACTAACTAGTAGAAACAGAGGGAGTTTAACTTAATGCCCTTTGAATTATATTGAAATGGAAGTGGGTCATTGTTGTTAGTATATTTGTAAATCCTAAATTCAAGAAGAACTCTTACAATTTGGGGATCCTTTTGCATCTATGTTTGGTTCTGCAACTCTTGCGTTTAAGCACAGATTATGATTTTCTTTTCAATATCTTCACAATGTCACTTAATTTACAAGTACTTAAAGAGATTTAATTTCATAGTACAAAGAATTCTGTTGTTACTCAAAGTGTGGCACGTGTACTACCGGTGGTTGCTATAATAATTTTATGTAGCACATGCACAAGTATTTTTTAAAATAGTTATATGGTTGTTTTAATGTGTGCTAGAAATATACTGGTTTTTTTCCACGTAGATAGGGTTATACATTTCTAAATAAAATTTTAAAATAACTTTACAATTAAAAATTATTTCAGGCCAGGCGTGGTGGCTCATGCCTGTAATCCCAGCACTTTGGGAGGCCAAGGCAGGTGGATCACTTGAGGTCAGGAGTTCGAGACCAGCCTGGCCAATATGGTGAAACCCTGTCTCTACTGAGAATACAAATATTAGCCAGGCATGGTGGCGGATGCCTGTAATCCCACCTACTGGGGAGGCTGAGGCAGGAGAATCACTTGAACTGAGTATGTGGAGATTGCAAGTGAGCCAAGATCGCACCACTATACTCCAGCCTGGGGAGCAGAGCAAGGCTCTGTCTCAAAAAAAAAAAAAAAAAAAACCCGAAAAGAAAAGTAAAAGAAAAAAAATATTTCAACAAAGAATTAATTTGATTTAAAGTAATAAGAAGTACAACTGGTACTTGTGTGTGACAAAACATCTGAAAGTGGCCAGGCTATATTGGAAGATAATCCAGCAACACGGTTCTTGCCTAAGAGATGCTCTCAATGTTTTCATGCATGTAGACACAGAAGACAAACCAATGTATCAAAACTTATGGCTTGAATTTAAATAAAAGCAGTAGACCCCACCCCACCAAAAAAGGTAAACTAAGGGAGATGGAGTTATTTTGAGTAGGCTCTCTAGAAAAAGTGGGTTTGGAAAAATTACTCTTCTATTTTCTGTTCACATCTACCAGTATCTGTACAAAACTGCTTATGAGAAACAGAAAGGCCATTACATTGGATGTCGCAGTGCCAAGGAAGACCCTAAACTGGTTTGGGCAGCAAATGTGTTGAAGATGCAGAATGACAGGCTGTACAAAAAGGCCTACAATGACCACAAAGCCAAGATCTCCATCCCCGTGGACATGGTGTCCATCAACGCTGCCAAAGAAGGTCAGGCACTAGCAAGTGATGTGGACTATCGCCACTACCTGCACCACTGGTCTTGCTTTCCCGACCAAAATGATGTGATCCAAGCCAGGAAAGCCTACGACCTGCAGAGCGACGTAAGTGTGTCCCCCAGGAAACAAGCCCCCCATTGCTTTGCCTGATGGCTCCTTCCAGTGCTCTGAAAACACGACTCTCTGTACGTAGGCACTCCACTTCATTATTATTTTTTCAGAATTATTAATTGCCTACCTACAGCCAGGTTTCTTCAGAAAGTTTTCATTGTTAAAGGTGCTACCAGAATTTTCCTATAGATTTGTTAATGTGTATAGTGTTTGCAGTTTCTTACTTTTTTTTTTTTTTTGAGATGGAGACGCTTGCTCTGTCACCCAGGCTGGAGTGCAGTGGTGCAATCTCAGCTCACTGCAACCTCCGCCTCTTGGGTTCAAGCGATTTTCCTGCATCAGCCTCCCAAGTAGCTGGGATTACAGGCATGTGCACCACACCCGGCTAATTTTTGTATTTTCAGTAGAGACAGGGTTTTGCCATCTTGGCCAGGCTGGTCTTGAACTCCTGACCTCAGGTGACCCACCCGTCTCAGCCTCCCAAAGTTCTGGGATTACAGACGTGAGCCACCACACCCAGCTTGCCCGCCCTTCCCTCCCTCCCTCCCTCCCTTCTTTCCTTCCTTCCTTCCTTCCTTCCTTCCTTCCTTCCTTCCTTCCTTCCCTCCTTCCTTCCCTCCTTCCCTTTCCCTATCGCCCAGGCTGGAGTGCAGTGGTGTGATCTCAGCTCACTGCAACCTCTGCCTCCCGGGTTCAAGCAATTCTCCTACCTCAGCCTCCCAAGTAGCTGGGATTACAAGCACATGCCACCACACTCGGTTGACTTTTGTATCTTTTAGTAGAAGCAGGGTTTCATCATGTTGGCCAGGCTGGTCTCAAACCCCTGACCTCAGGTGATCCACCTGCCTCGGCCTCCTAAAGTGCTGGGGCAGTTTCTTAAACATAAGAATGTCCATGGTCCTTCAGCTATGTGTCAAAGAAGGGCAGGACCATCTTCCTCAAACTTAATTTGAAAAGTTAGCAGCACGCTCCAGACCACTTGTTTCCTTTAACTTGACGTTCTTCACAATGTGGTCTTTCATTAACTCACCTAAGGCATTTTTAGATTTACTCGTATTTTCTGCCCCCTCAAACTTTTAGAAATGATGGATTCCAGAAGGTTATTTATTTCCTGTATAGAATGGATAACTTAAAAATTATCTGACCTTGGTTCCCTTAAGCTTCCAGAGATACTCTTTTATAATGAATTAGTTCATTACAGAAAAGCATGCTCATCACTTAAAATGCATTGCCAAGTGGTGGATTTAAGACAGTTTCTGGAGGCCAAAATTGTGGAACTAGTGATCGAATTCTTAATCATCCTTTTAAAAATACTTAAACACACCATGTGCCAGGCATTGTGCTAAGCACTAAAGATACAATGGTGAATAAAGAAGAAGAAAAAACATGACATAGGGCTGGGTGCAGTGGCTCACACCTGTAATGCCAGCACTTTTCAGACAAATATATTTTCAGACAAATATAAATCATCTGAATGTTTTTAAAATAATTGCTGCTATTATGCTATATCCAAAACACTAAATAGCATTTCCTTGGGTCCATTATCACAGGATTAAAATGGAATCTAATTCAGCAAAATTTTCCTTTAAAAATTTTCAATTATAAATTTTTTTGAAATATCAAATAATTACATCATGGAATTCAGCTTTATTACTATATATTATTATTCATGGCTAGTATAAATAATTATGTTTTTACAAATTACTTCTGTCATCAATATTAAAAACCCTGAATCATGTAAGATCTCAGGTCTTACTTTTCTGGAAGTACAATCTCCTGCACTTATCCCTTCGACCCCATGTGCTTTATTTTTCAGCTAAGGATTAGTATGTCTAACACCTGAACTGTTTTTTTTTTTTTTCGAGATGGAGTTTCTCTCTTGTCGACCAGGCTGGAGTACAATCTCCAGCTTCCAGATTGCATGTTTAACAATCCCTTCAAAAACATTTTTTTAAATGTTAATACTCATGACTTTAACTTATGATCACAAAAGGGATTTCCAGTGTCACAATGATGTACTTTCATGTTTTATTTTTGCTTTGCCATTGCATGTACCCAGAGATTGTCTGCTGAAGGCCTGCACCTTGCTTCTCATAAAATCTTTGCCTATTTTTTCATTAAACGTTGACATTGCCTTTTTTTTTTTTTTTTTTAGTTTGTGAGACGGAGTTTTGCTCTTGTTACCCAGGCTGGAGTGCAATGGCACGGTCTCGGCTCACTGCAAGCTCTGCCTCCTGGGTTCAAGTGATCCTCCTGCCTCAGCCTCCCAAGTAGCTGGAGTTACAGGCATGCACCACCATGCCCGGCTAATTTTTGTATTTTTAGTAGAGACGGGGTTTCACCATGTTGGTCAGAAATGGTATTTTTGTCTGACATCTTCTTTATAGAGTGTGTATAAGGCAGACCTGGAGTGGCTGCGTGGCATCGGCTGGATGCCAGAAGGCTCAGTGGAAATGAACAGAGTAAAGGTTGCTCAAGACCTCGTGAATGAAAGACTCTATAGGACACGTCCAGAAGCTTTGTCATTCACCAGCATCGTCGACACTCCAGAAGTTGTCTTGGCAAAAGCCAATTCTCTGCAAATAAGTGAGGTAAGAACCATCCTACTATCAAGCTTTCCTGGTTCTGGATTCTGTTTTCCAAAGATACCACCCAAACTGAGCCCGTAGACTGGACTTCTTCAAAGAATTTTGGTGACAGGAGCAACTCTAAAAATGTCTTTACTAGTGAAGATACACTGAAAATAGAACCCTGACAAACACCAACATGCCTTTCTTCTACCATACATACACACTTTGAAGCACTGCAATGAAAATGTCACTCCCTGCCAACTCAGGAACACAAATATTTGTTGACCTCAAATTAAATACTAAGAAATGTAGTGTCATGCTACATAATAATGTAACATTGCATTAGTCCAGATTCTCTAGAGAAACAGAACCAGTAGGGTGTGTGTGTGTGTGTGTGTGT
>NW_026652276.1:94049161-94053203 GCF_009828535.3 Hylobates moloch
GCCAAAATTGTGGAACTAGTGATCAAATTCCTAATCATCCTTTTAAAAATACTTAAATACACCATGTGCCAGGCATTGTGCTAAGCACTAAAGGTACAATGGTGAATAAAGAAGAAGAAAAAACATGACATAGGGCTGGGCATGGTGGCTCACACCTGTAATCCCAGCACTTTGGGGAGGCTGAGGTGGGTGGATCACAAGGTCCAGAGTTCAAGACCAGCCTGACCAACATGGTGAAACCTCGTCTCTACTAAAAACACAAAAATTAGCCTGGCGCAGTGGCATGTGCCTGTAATCCCAGCTACTCAGGAGGCTGAGGCAGGAGAATCATTTGAACCCAGGAGGCAGAGGTTGCAGTGAGCTGAGATTGCACCACTGCACTCCAGCCTGGGTGGCAGACTGAGACTCCGTCTCAAAAACAAACAAAAAACATGACAGCTCCTGACTTTAGGGAGTTCACATTGATAACCAAGACCTAGATGTTCATTAAAGAATAAAAATCGAATGTCTGAGAGTGATCCAAGGTGCTATGAAGAAAGATCAAGAAAGTTCTTCTGAGAAGGCACTGATTTTACAGAGATATGAAGGAAGAATAGAAGTTGGATTGGTTAGGAGGACATGGGGCAATTCCTTCAGGGTGACCAACATGTGCAAAGAGGGCTGATGAGACTACGAATTGAAAGACAGGCTGTGTGATCAGGACACACAGGGCCAATGGAAGTACAGATGACACGAGGCTGGAAGAATAGGTGGGGACTGGTGCCAGACCATTCATCCCCTTCTAGTCTGTGTCAGAGATTTTGATGTTTATCCTATGACCAATGGGAAGCCATAGGATAGGGGGAATGTTGTGACATCGGATTTGAATTCTGAATTTTGAAAAGATCATTCTGGCTGCTGTCTGGAGAACTTACTAGAAAGCCCATTATTGTTGCTTTAAAATCCACATTGGTAATGGTATGATGATAACCTAAATATTATTCAAAAGTCTTCCATGTAGTCCCTCAAATGGAGAGCTGCTTCTGCATCACGTTGCCTTTTAGAATGCACATGGGCACTACCACACAGACCCTTGCCACAGAAAACCAAGCAAAATAAAATGCCATTGTGCATTTGAGGAATTATGTTTCTCAGGCTAGTGCTCTGTTTTAATTATTGTTTGTGGAAGGTAAAATAAAAGAGGCCTGGCGTAGTGGCTCACGCCTGTAATCCCAGCATTTTGGGAGGCCAAGGTGGGCGGATTACCTGAGGTCAGGAGTTTGAGACCAGCCTGCCTAGCATGGTGAAACTCCGTCTCTACTAAAAAAAATACAAAAATTAGCCAGGCATCATGGCACGTGCCTGTAGTCTCAGCTACTTGGGAGGCTGAGGCAGGAGAATTGCTTGAACTCGGAAAGTGGAGGTTGCAATGAGCTGAGATCGTGCCATTGCACTCCAGCCTGGGTGACAGAATGCGACTCTGTCTCAAAAAAAAAAAAAAAAAAAAAAAATATATATATATATATATGTATTTATGTTATATATATTTTTATGTTGTATATATAATATATACACACACAACATAAAAACTGTCCTTATTTTACCACACACATACACAACAAAACACAAACCCTGCTTCTACCTATGTTTTCTTTTTCAGGCCCTCTACAAGGCTGACTTGGAGTGGTTGCGTGGCATTGGCTGGATGCCCCAAGGGTCTCCTGAAGTGTTGAGAGTCAAAAATGCCCAGCAGATCTTTTGTGATAGTGTCTATCGGACGCCTGTGGTGAACCTTAAGTACACAAGCATTGTTGACACACCTGAAGTGGTCCTTGCTAAATCAAATGCTGAAAATATTAGTATTGTGAGTTAGTTTTTTCTCTATTAAAATTGAATTCATGCCATAAATATATGAGAAATAATAAACCTGGTCATCTATTTTAGAGTAATAAAAACTTTGTTAATAATAGAAATTTTATTAAGTAATACAGTATTGTCTTGGTTTGCTTATTTTAAGCAAAAACTCAAATTATTAATAAAAGGGAATAATACAGATCTTATATCAAATTTGAGTAACTTATGTGAAAAGATTCCAGAAATCTTTGCCCTAACATGAAAAGGTTTTGGATCAAATCCAAAAGAAAATTTAAAAGTTGCATACTGGGACTAGCAACATGAAAATTGTGAAGTAATTTTATTATTGTTTCTTTCCACAGCCAAAGTACAGAGAGGTTTGGGACAAGGATAAAACTTCAATCCACATAATGCCAGATACTCCAGAAATTAATCTCGCTAGAGCAAATGCTCTTAATGTGAGCAATGTAAGTACTACAACAGACTCTCTTTTGTTTGGAAAGTTACCCAGTCAGGGCTATACTATGAGCGTGGAAGGGAGGGAAGATGGACTTGGTGGGGTGAGGAAGACTCCTTGAGGTCACCCCTTGACTAGGAGTGAGGCAAGGAGGAGATCCCTGGTGATTCACTGGGCAAGGCCAGTTACTGGTGAGTCAACATCTCCACAACAAAAGTCTCTTTAGTTGTCCTTTTTCAATAAGGGGACAAAGAAGGTGAAAGAGGAATGAAGAGATGCACAAACAAGAAAGGAGAATTAACAATAGACTCGGATAAACTCAAAATAATTTTGAGAATTCTTTGCAAAAATATGTGAATTAATTTTAAAACATGGACCTCTGGGGGTTTTCTAGAAAATAATAAATGACCAAAATTGACCCAAGAAAAAAAAAACAAAAAACATATTGCAAGAAATTAAGAGGTTTCTTAATTAAGAAATTAAGGAGAACATTTAAACACTTTCCTTCCTACTTTCAAGTGTCAGGGCCCCCTTGATTATTTCAAAACTTCAATAAATAAATAAATTATCAGGAGCCTAGTAAAAGAAGGAAATCCATTGCAATTACCAAAACTTTTCAAAGATAGTGTCACAAATTAAAAACTGTAGACCAGCTGGGCATGGTGGCTCATGCCTATAATCCCAGTACTTTGGGAGGTCAAGGCCAGAGGATTGCTTGAGCCCAGGAGTTCAAGACTAGTCTGGGCAACATAGGGAGACCCCATCTCTGCAAGAAAATAAAAAATAAATAAATTAGTTGGGCAAAGTGAGGTGTACCTGCAGTCCAAGTTACTTGGGAGGCTGAGGTGGGAGGATCACTTGACCCCAAGAGGAAGAGGCTGCAGTGAGCCATAATCATGCCACTGCACTCCAGCCTGGGTGACAGGGCAAGACCCTGTCTCAAATAAATAAATAAATAAATAAAATTTAAATTGTAGACCAATAATAATGGGGGGAATCTTAAATATTAATAAATCAAATTCAGCATTACATTAAAATGTTATGATATAATCAACTGGGGTTCATGCAGGAATGCCAAGAGGGCCCCATAGTCAGAGACTTAATAGTGCCATAGAACAAGAAGAAAAGACTCATTTTATTAGATTTAAATGGCATCTGACAAAATCCAATACCCATTCTTATTTTTTAAAAATAAAATCTTAGTTAAGAAAGAATAAATGAATATTTTCTCAACATGACTGAAAAATAACTCTCAAATCAAAGGCCAACTCATCCTTGGTGACCAAACTTCTCGTTCATATAAGGATTAAAATGAAGGTGCCCCTAATATCATCATTATTTAACATTTGCTGTAAGTATTGGCTAAGTGAGTGAGCTTCTCATTGATGCTAATATAATTACTCAGGAGTAAGAACATGCCTGGTATGGTGGCTCATGCCTGTAATCCCAGCACTTTGGGAGGCCGAGGAGGGTGGATCACTTGAGGCCAGAAGTTCGAGACCACCCTGGCCAACGTGGTGAATGAAACTCCATCTCTACTAAAAATACAAAAATTAGCCAGGCATAGTGGTGGCTCACTTGTAATCCCAGCTACTTGGGTGGCTGAGGCACAAGAATTGTTTGAACCCAGGAGGCAGAGGTTGCAGTGAGCTGAGATCGTGCCACTGCACTCCAGCTTGGGTGACAGAGCAAGACTCTGTCAAAGAAAAAAAAAAGTACATATATATCTATAATATATAGTATATATAATAT
>NW_026652276.1:94053254-94073853 GCF_009828535.3 Hylobates moloch
GCTAGCAGTCTATCAATTTTGTTGATCTTTTCAAAAAACCAGCTCCTGGATTCATTAATTTTTTGAAGGGTTTTTTGTGTCTCTATTTCCTTCAGTTCTGCTCTGATTTTAGTTATTTCTAGCCTTCTGATAGCTTCTGAATGTATTTGCTCTTGCTTTTCTAGTTCTTTTAATTGTGATGTTAGGGTGTCAATTTTGGATCTTTCCTGCTTTCTCTTGTGGGCATTTAGTGCTATAAATTTCCCTCTACACACTGCTTTGAATGTGTCCCAGAGATTCTGGTATGTTGTGTCTTTGTTCTCGTTGGTTTCAAAGAACATCTTTATTTCTGCCTTCATTTCATTATGTACCCAATAGTCATTCAGGAGCAGGTTGTTCAGTTTCCATGTAGTTGAGCGGTTTTGAGTGAGTTTCTTGATCCTGAGTTCTAGTTTGATTGCACTGTGGTCTGAGAGACAGTTTGTTATAATTTCTGTTCTTTTACACTTGCTGAGGAGAGCTTTACTTCCAACTATGTGGTCAATTTTGGAATAGGTATGGTGTGGTGCTGAAAAAAATGTATATTCTGTTGATTTGGGGTGGAGAATTCTGTAGATGTCTATTAGGTCCACTTTGTGCAGGGCTGAGTTCAATTCCTGGATATCCTTGTTAACTTTCTGTCTCGTTGATCTGTCTAATGTTGACAGTGGGGTGTTAAAATCTCCCATTATTATTGTGTGGGAGTTTAAGTCCCTTTGTAGGTCACTCAGGACTTGCTTTATGAATCTGGGTGCTCCTGTGTTGGGTGCATATATATTTAGGATAGTTAGCTGTTCTTGTTGAATTGATCCCTTTACCATTATGTAATGGCCTTCTTTGTCTCTTTTGATCTTTGTTGGTTTAAAGTCTATTTTATCAGAGACTAGGATTGCAACCATATGACATGTACGATGCAGAGGATAGAAAAGAGACACTCCAACGACTCAGTCTCAATAATCAGTTAAGATTTTGAAGGTCAAGCAGTCTGGGTCATGCCAGGAAATCCATTCCAAATTAAGGACACAGTATTTCATCCCATGCCTCCCACCATGAAGAAGAAAACACAATATCTGGTAGGCCGCTTTGAGTTTTGAAGGCAACATATTCTATGCTTGAGAATCCTCCACCCACCCACTAAGCTGCATGAAAGACTGCAAGTTTTATGTGGAATACAGAGCAGGAAGGGGAGCTGAAGCACATCTCTGCATGACAATAGGCTTTAATCCCCAGATTAAAAGAAACAATGTGGGGATAAGGGCAAATGGCAAGTATGTTCAATCTAATGATATACTTAGTGATTTATCTGGGATTGGCATACGCATGGCCAGAGGAGGCAAGTAAGCCAGTAAGCTGTAGCAGGTACCCAGACTCCCATGACATCTGCCTCCAAGTCATCTACTTCAACTCATACCTGTGACTGAATGGAGGATCCCTTATGACAAACCAATAGAAGAAGAAAAAATGCTAAGCTTGGTTAATAAATGTGTTGGTTCAGCACATTGGGTGCAAAGTGAGAAAGAACTGTTCAGGAGTGGCCCTGACTAGCAACAGTGAGAGAAAGTCTTCCCTTTGACCTAGCTCTGGGTGAGACATCTGATCACTTAGTTTGGAAAGACAAGTAAGCTGTGAATGGATTGGGGCATATATGGGCAGTATTTTGAGTGGCCTGGGTGGTTGGCAGAGCTTCTCTCTTAGTCTTCTTGGGTTGCCATAAGAAAATACCACAAACTAAGTGGTTTAAACCAAAGAATTTTCTCACAGTTCTGGAAGGGTCTAAGAACAAGGTGCCAGCAGAGATGATTTCTCCTGAGACCTCTTTCCTGGGCTGGTGGATAACCTCCCTGTTGTTGCTCATCACATGGTTGTGCTTTCGTGCATGCACATCCCTGGTATTTCCGTGTGTCCTAATTTCTTCTTAAAAGGACTCTAGTTGGATTGAAGTAGGGCCCACCCTAATAGCCTTGTTTTACCTCAGTCAACTCTTAAAGACCCTATCTTCAAATACAGTCCCATTCGTAGGTACTAAGGGCTGGGACTTCAACATATAAATTTGGGGGAATGCAATTCAGCCTGTAACATCTTCTAAGGCCCTATAAAGAAAGAGATTGAAAGATCAGGGACAAGGAGGTCTGGGGTCTGGGAAACAGTCACGTGGATGGACCTTGCAAATGAGCACCAATTGTAAAGAATTTTATTTTGCATTCATACATCCAGGAAAGAGCTTTAGAAGGGTTATCAATCATCTAGAAACATTGTTTTAGCCAGCTGATTTTCACCAACCTCATTGCTGCTCTAGGGTTGGCACATGGATGAATGATTGCAGTAACCATGGTAAGAGATGGAAGCCATATATAGCAAAATAGCATAGACTCTTTCGGCTTAGCTACTGCTGCCACTGAATGCTCAACCTGCTAACAACAGAGATCTATGCATAGTTCCTGATATGGCTACATTTTTCAAGGAGAGCAACCAGCCACTTGGTGACAAGTTGATTACATTGAGAACATTTTACTCTGGATAGATTAGCCACTTATCTGGATTCAACACATATTCTAGGTATCAATTTGCATTTCCCGTCATTCAGTACCACTCTGAGGATTTACAGAGTGTTAACTTTACTAAGATGAAATCTTGCCTAACAACGCACGTAACCAAGGAATCTACTACACAGCAAAGAGGTATGCATATGCCCACAGGATCTAAAATTTTCATCACATATAGCACCATCTAGAAGCCATAGGCGTGGCAGAGCAAAAGAATGGCTTTTTGAAGGAGAAGAAACTGTGACAACTGGCTGCCTTTCTACAGGACCCTGGCCATTGCAGGGTGCATGTCCCCAGTAGGTAGAAAACATAAGCCTCGAAACAAGTGGTGAAAGTGAGTGTGGCCTCGCTTGTCATTACTTCCCCTGACCACTTGGGAAATGTGTCCTCTCTGTACTCGCTGCTCTGGGCTCTGTGGGTTTTCAGGGGAAAGCTTCTGCAGGGCACACAGAAAGAGTCTCATTAAACTTCCAGCCATAGCTGTCTCCTAATCACAGAGGGCTCCTGGTGCCAAAAGACCAGCAGGCAAGAAAGGAGTTACCTGCAGTGATAACAAACCTTGATCATCAGAAGGAGATAGCGCTGTTGTTCATGAGGAAACAGATCTATTTTTGTTATCACAGTTTCCTTTAGTAGGTACTATGGTCATTTATTGCTACTTCTCTGCCCTACTTTGTGATTAAATGGACAAATGAAATAGCTAGAGCCTGAGAGGGGCCTGGGGATCAAGGGCACAGGCCCTTCATAGATGACACTCTGGGACATTCCACCAGATAAGCCACCTGGGCAGAGGAGGTGCTGCCTAAGAAGTGGCAAAGAAATCTAAAATGAGCAGTAATGTTGAGTACCAGTTGTGGCCGTAAGAACACTGACTGTTAGACGCACTCTATTTTGCCCCCTGAACTTCTTTTTCTACTATGGGATCAGATGGAGTGAGATTATCAAAGCAAGTGGATCCCAGCAGCACAGGAGGGACTGTGGTGGATGTCAAGGGGTACTATCTAGATTTCCTCTCTAAAGTCTGGGGAGCTCATTTTCCTGACAGGTGGTGGTGCTGCCCTCTCAGGGCTCACAGCTTTAATCTCTCCCCGAAACTGAAAGAAAGCTTCCTTGCTCAACTTTATGCCCCTCATTGAGGGCAGCTTGCATCATTTCAGCACCACTTTGAAGGGCTATCTCATTCCAACGCTCTTTGAGGGTTCAGCTTGAAGCCTTTATGCAACTGCATCACAGTTCAACTGCCCAGTGCTACTGCCCCTGCCTCCTCCCAGGTGCTGCTGCTGAGCACACCCTTCTGTCCACTTTCTGCATGCCTGTTGCCATCAGAGCCTGCTTCTGAGGAACCTAAGAAAGGCATATACTCACTTGGAGGGGAGTGGTTAAGATAACAACCTGAAAAACCAAAAAAAAAAATCCATGGATCAAATTGGGTTTAAGAAGAAGGAGAAGAGGCCTCCAAACCTTATTTCAGTCATGGCTTCTATATAAAATATCATCCAACTTAGGAAGCTTCTTTCCTACCATCACTTTTTTTTCAAGGTTTTCTTGGGTCTTGGGGCTTGAGTTACCCCAGGAGTTAAACTTAGACCCAGCCTTCTATGGGTTTGAGTATGCTAACGTCCTTTCTTACTCTGAGAAATAGGGGAAGTGTGTGTGTGTGTGTGTGTGTGTGTGTGTATGTGTGTGTGTGTGTGTGTGTGTATATGAATGTATATATATACATGCATTATATTCTTTTAAGTTGGGGGGTACATGTGCAGTTTTGTTACATAGGTAAACTTGTGTTGTGGGGGTTTGTTGCACAGATTATTTTGTCACCCAGGTGTTAAGTCTAGTACTCATTAGCCATTTTTCCTGATCTTCTGCCTCCTCGCACCCTCCAACCTCCCATAGGCCCCAGTGTGTGTTTTTCCCCTCTATGTGTCTATGTGTTCTCATCATTTAGGCCCCACTTATAAGTGAGAACATGTGGCATTTGGTTTTCTGTTCCTGTGTTAGTTGGCTAAGGATAATGGCCAGCTCCATCCATGTTCCTGCAACGGACATGATCTCGTTTATTACATATTTTTTAAATTTAATCTCACCTATGATAATAAGCCCACCCAGTCGTACTTGGTAACAAATCACCATTATATTTATTGGAGTTGAGTATCAGTTGAATTCTGTATATAAAGGATTGTTTCATGAAAAAAGTTCAAAGACAGAATTAAATCACACAGGTTAAAACATCTCCATTGTGTATTCCAGTGGATTTCTCTACCACATCTCATTAATATCCCTGTATTCGCTGTGCCTATGGAGAGTCTCTAAACTTCTATTTGCCCAAGAGTAATTCTGAAAGGTTGAGCGTGAAGTAAATATTCCTTTTTGAGGTAGTGAGAGGCACAGTTCAAAGAGGAGGGAGACTCAAAAGAGGATTGTTAGGTTAACGATAGGAAGGTAAGGGGATAAAAGGGAATGGCTTGAAAGACTCTTCCAGGGAGCATGACTTCATGCAACCAAGAGAAAAAGGAGGTTAAATGGTCAAGGTGCAGTGCACAGGTTCCATCTCACCCCACTGTGAGGCCAGGTATTTCTAACATATAATTACTCTTGATTTCTCTTTTCTGAGAGCCACAGCTTGAGGAGGCATGGAAGTGGAAAAGCCATCAATGGTCTGTAACCAGATCACTTGGGACTTAAATAACTACAAGCTGTTTAGATAACTGCTTCTCAGCCCTGCCAATCCAAGTGTTCTTGGGCGCCCTGAATTCAACTGCATGTACTGTTCTATGCAGTGACCTTTTCCAAGCCTCAAAATCAAGGGCCAAACAGTTCTCAGGGTATGACCATCCACTCCACCTGCTCCACGTTTCTTCCCCCACTGCCCTCACTGGAAATGCATAAGGAGGAAGGAGACTGGATCCCTATTCCCTCTAGGGCCTCCATACCACCCCTTGGTGCGGAATGGGAAATGGGGAAGTGTTTGGTTGGTGCTTGTGAGCCATTACACAAAACCTGCACCACTGGGATGTTTCACGAAGTGTTTCCTAGTTAGGGTAGCCGCAGTAACCACAGAACACGATTGATGAACCACAACCAAGCAGTTTTTCACAGACAGACTGCTGCAGGCTCTCTACAAGATTCCATTTCATCACTTTCTGAGCATGAGCTGCTTCAGCCACTGAGTCAGGCGCTAGATATGTAAAGAAAAAGGAAGCACAGCACCTGCATTCAACGGGTTGGGTCTGGTGGAGGCAAAGAAGTGCTGGGAAAGGAACAGGAGGGACAGAAGTGAATAGTGTTTAGGGACTGAGGCTCTGGTGAGGCAGAGCTGGCTTGAAATCTCCGCTCCACCACTGACTGGCTGTAGAACCTTTTTAAAGGTCTTTAACTGTTTGGGTCCTCAATTTCTTAATCTGTAAAATGGGGGTGAAAATCCCAGAGTTTTTTTCAAGGAAATAAAAAGGGCAAGGAAAAAGAGCTTAGCACCATGCTTGGCAGATAGAAAACACCCACTCGATGTCAGCTCTCTCATAATAATTATTCAGGATGAGAGTAAACAAGTACCGACTGAGACACTGGCAAAACATTTTAGTCCGATGTGCTGAACTGCACAATGCCAGTCATCTGAGTTAAAACCATGGAATCCTGTCATTACTCAAACTCATTCTCTGTATTCTGATGTCTCGTATTTATATGTTATCACTCCCATCACTTGTCGAGATCCCAGCAAGTGCAAAGAAGCAGAAGATAAGTAAAGTTCTCCCCTCCCCTTGCCCTATACCACTGTGGACAGCAATACGTTGCAGGTGCTTGCAGGTGGGTTCCCAAGAACTCAAGGGAGAGGGACAAGGTGAAGATCCAACACAGGAGGGGACAACAGGGGCCTCACCTTGGCCTGTTTTATTTAATCTAATCTATAAACTGGATTTGTATTATAAGGAAAATAAACAAATATGTTACCTTCTAAAATGAGAACTTATTTTAATAGTGACCTTCCTTGTATATGGTGTTTTAACTTAAAGTAAAAACAACTTGTTAATAGTTTGGGTTAATATTTGTGGCCGGGTGTGGTGGCTCACGCCTGTAATCCCAGCACTTTGGGAGGCCGAGGTGGGCGGATCACAAGGTCAGGAGATCGAGACCATCCTGGCTAACATGGTGAAACCCCGTCTCTATTAAAATACAAAAATTAGCCGGGCGTGGTGGCGGGCGCCTGTAGTCCCAGTTACTTGGGAGGCTGAGGTGGGAGAATTATCTGAACCCGGGAGGCAGAGGTTGCAGTGAGCCGAGATTGTGCCACTGCACTCCAGCCTGGGCGACAGAGCAACACTTCATCTCAAAAAAGAAAAAAAAAAATTATAATTGTCTTAACAAAACCAGTTTTTTTTTTAGGCTTCAGAGCATTTGTTGGCAAATGATTATTTGGTTTAGCAATTGTTTCAGACAGTTCAAGATGTATGCCTTGAAAAAGAGCCCTGTGTTCAGACCATAACCTTTAAGAGACGAGAGGAATAATCTGAACCTGTAACAGCACCGACTGCTGTGTTCCTGAATATAAATATTCCTGTCTTCAGCTGACATTTAGCATTATAAAAGAAGAATGATGTCCTCTATTCCAGCTAGGAAAGAATCATCCATTCAGTTTACAGGAAGATTTTCTAGGTCTTTGTGTCAATCATTTCATAAAATTATTGATTAAAAGAAATAGAAAAGGAATGAAATGGCATAAATAATAGAAAAACATTGAAAACCTGCATACACTCAGTGTTTTTGAGCTTATGATGCAGATCTCAATTCAAATTTAACCTTCAAGCACAAATGTCAGGGAATGTGCCATCACTTGACTGAACATCCAAGGACAATCAATTTCATTCCATCTACTTAGTACACAATTAGACACCCATTATACAAAATACCAAAATCTAGGATTCAGATACTGATAGATTTATCTTTTTACTTGAATATTAAATTATCTGAATATTAAAAAGAGTACGCCTTGTAAATATGCAGCTTGAAGACTTATCACATAGTGAACATACAAAGTAGATTCCATCAGAAACAGAACATTATCAGCCCCTAGAAGCCTCTTCTGTGTCTCCTCTAAGTAATTCCTTCTCTCTTCAGAGGTAATAGTGTCTTATTTCTAATGCCATAGATTATTTCTGTCTCCCTGGGAACTTTATATAAATCAAGTCATACAGTGTATGTGATGGTGTGCTTGGCTTCTATTGTTCACCCAGATAGCTATGAAAATCATCCGTTTTTGTACCAGTATAGCTATGAAAATCATCTGTTTTTGTACATACATAGTTCATTTATTTTCATTGCTGAAAAAGATTCTACTTTATAAACACACAAAACTCTTTAGTCACTCCTTCATTGGTGGACATTTGAATTGTCTTCAGTTGGGGATACTACACAAATAATCTTGCTCTGATATTCTTGTACAGGTCTTCAGAGGACACGTGCAAGCATTTCTGTAGAAGATACGCCTAAATGGAAAAGTGCAGGTTCGTGGATGAGCACATTCAACATTGTGAGTAGAGAATGACAAATGGTCTTCTCAAGTAGGTGTACAAATTACACTCTCTCCAGCAGTTCACGGGCATTCCCATGCTCCACCTCTTCACCAATGCCTGGCAAGGTAAGTTTGTTTCATTTTTTTCATCATTCTGGTGGTCATGTACTTATAATTCCCGGAGATTTAAATTTGTGTTTCCTTGATGATTAAAGAAGTTGGAGGATTTTTTCATATATTTGTTGACCTTTTGAATAAGCTTCTAACAATAGTCAAGTTTCTCGCCCATTTTTCTATTGGGTTATCTACCTTCTTATTGATTTGAAGGAATTCTGAAGAACAGTCCTTTTTTAGATTACATATGCTACAAATATTCTCTCCTTCTCTTTGACTTACTTTTTCTCTCTCTTAGTGGTATCTTTTGATAAAGAGAGGTTCTTCATTTTAATATATTGACAAAATGTCAGTCCTTCCTTTGATGATTATCATATTTGTATTCTTTTTTTATCCCAACAACATAAACATATTATCCTAAGTAACTTTTTAAAGTCTGCATTGTTTTTACCTTTCTCAGTTAGAGTTTAAATAGAACTAACGTTTGAAACATTAGTTTCAAACTAGTGTTACGAAACAATGGTTAAATTTTATTTTTTCATTTGAATATCCAAATGATATTATTGAAAATACTTTCCTTTCTTCATTGCTCTGCTGAACTATTTTGTCATAAACCAAGTATTCATGCAGTCTTGGGTTAGTTTTCATCCTCTCTATTCTGTTCCTTTAGGTCTTTGTCTATTCTCACACTAATAGTATATTTGTTTAATTATTGTATTTTTATCTGCTTATCTATTTTTAAGTCCTGATTTTTTATTCTCTTCTTCAATATATCTTTGCTGTTCTCAGTTCCTTGTTTTCCATATAAATTTCAGAATCCATTTACTCATTTTCATTAAATAATTCTGCTTAGATTTGTAGGGGGTTCATTAATTTCATAGATTTGGGAGAGAATTCTCAAAATCTGACATAACTTTTCATTGATTGAGGTCATCTTTAATTACCTGTAATAATGTCTAAAATACTTATATAAAGACCATGAAACTATTAGAGGTAATGCAATTATATCTAAGCTATTTTATATGGATTTAACCTTGGCTGTTTAGATCATTTAATTTAGATTTAATCCCAATAAATTATGCAATTATTGTAGTATTTTGAAAGTTTTATTTTTGTTTTTGGTGTGTATAAATATAATTGTTTTTTATAGATTGACTTGCATCTGGCAATACATTAACATTATGTATTAATTATACTAATTTATCTATATATTTCTTTGGACTTTCTACATGGACAATCATGCAGAAAATAATATGTAAACTATTATCTGTAAAATAATATCTACTACCTAATTTAACGGAAACTAAAGTTGCTTATGCCCGAAACCTTGGAGACATTCTTGACTCCTTTCTTTTACTTATATCCCACATTCCCGTTATTTCAAAAACCCTACCGATTCTACCTTGAAGACAGGTCCAGAATTATCCTACCTTTCATCACTTTCACTGAGGCACCATCATCTCTTACTGGAATTGTTACAATAGCCCTCTAACTGGTCTTTCCCCTTCCGTGTGTGACTTCTCTTCAACCAACAAATTTAGTGATCTGCTAAAAAAAAAAAAAAAAAAAAAAAGGAAAAAAAAAATCTCACTTGCAAAAAGTGAGATTGTGTTACTCTTCTGCCCAAAATTTGCCATTCTTTCCATCTCACTCAGTAAAAGCAAAAGTTGTTAGAGCAGTCCAGGACACCTGACTTGATCTGTGTCTTTATTACTTCTCCTACCTCGGCTTTTCTCTCCTCTGCTCATTGCCCAGCCTGCCTGACTTGGCTGCTATTTTTTAGACAAGCAAGAAACCCTCCTGCAACAGGACATTTGCACTTATTATTTTCCCTGCCGGGAATATTTTCTCATTTTCTCCAAATATTTTCTCAGAGAGGCTTTCCCTGACCTGTTTAAGGTGTAAGCTGTCCTTGGACCATCAGCTCTTTCTATCCTCCTATTTTTGCTTAAAAAATATTTTTCACAGCAATATAACTCACTAGCATATTTTATAGTTTATTGGTTGTCTCTCTCCACTAGAATGAAATATCCCGACTGTGATTTTTGTCTCTTTTTTTCTCTGCTGTATCTTCAGTGTCTTATGCAGTGCTGTGAACATATCTGGTACTCTCTAAATACTCATGTAATGAATTAATAAGACATGTACTTTTAAAACTGCAAAAGAATTCAAGTATTAGTTCCAGCTGGATTTATCAGGGAAGGCTTCTGAAAGCAGGTGGGATTTGAACTTGGTAATTAATTGAAAAATATTTATTAAACATTAAATATATACCAGAGACTATGACAATCAATGACAATAATGGAAAAAAATAATAAGGTCTAGTTTCTAATTTCTAGCAAACAAGCTTGCCTTCCTCTCCAACACATGTAGTCACTAAGCCTCTTCCTTTACGTTAAAGAGATTTAGAAGAACAATTTTGGAAAGTCATGTGACTTTCTTCATTTACCATTGGAAGCTTAATGCCATTAACATTGAACTTATTTTGTATTTTTCCTGTATCTTTCTTCACTCTTCAAATTAGACTGTTAAAGAATACATTTTTAAAAAATTTACTGTTGAGTTTTTAAAAGAACTCTAAATATTATGCATTAAGTCAACTGCAAAACATGGCTTCTTGGCCTTTTGGCTAAGATTAAGTGAATTCAACTGCAGACAAATAAATTACAGAACAGCAATAAACATCAGATTTCAATGGACTTGTGTGGAACCAGTCTTCTAATTATGGAAAGAAAGGTAAATAATCCTACCTAACATTTGCTATTCTATACACAAACTTACTCATGGGGCAAAGAGGTTAGGAGTTATAACAATATAATTTTTTTCCTTATTCTTTCTATTTCAATAGAAAAGATGTATAGCATAACAGAATTTGCAATTTAAAAGTCACAATAATATTTAATGGTTGTTCAAACAGTGTGGATATTAAGAGTTGATCAGATTAGAGATTCATCTCATGATGTTGGAGAAAGATTTTATAGACCTTAGCAAAACTTAAGTTATCTACTCTTTGTATTATCAACTAACCATTCTTAGATCAATATTTTGACTTTTTCAGTCTTGATAATATCTTAAAAAAATACATTAGCATTTTTGCTTCTTTTGAGATTGTAACTTGTTGAATTCGTTGTACTTTATAATTTACAAGAAACTTTTCATGCATTAGCTCTGCTAATCTATAAATCACTCCGTGAGTTTGGCATGAGTGTCCTCATTCTATAGAAGGGAAAAATGAGTCTTACAGGAGTTAACTGAGTTTTTGGAGGCCAACAGCAAGAAATGTAAAGGCTGTGAGTTGAAATTAGGCCTGCTGGCAGTAAGACTGCATGGTTCTTTTTATTCTGCCCCATGGTACAGTCAAAAATCCATGGAAGGTTTTAAGTTAAATACTATGATGCAAGAAATTATCTCAAGTTCTTGAGACTAGAGTTTTTGCATTGGTAAAAATGACATTTTGGTGTAAAAAAAAAAAAACAGTTGTTAAATATATGAACAAAGGAAGCATTACTATTCTTCGCCATACCTTCATGTCTCACTTTTCCTCTTGTAATTTTGTTACCTTTGAGGATTGGTATAATTACATATTTTTTAAAGTAATGTCAGTTTTTGAATTTTACAGATCTATTATTTTATTATCACATAAAATTAGGGGGTCACGAAACCTTATAAAGTAGCTTAAGTGTGTTTAAGATATTTTCTTTATTATTATCTTGTTTTTCCAATTGAATAGACTGCTAGTTATCATAACAATAAATAAGTGATATCAATTGCTATACAGGGAGTTTTTCTTGGTGAGAATTAATCATTTATCTTTTTTTTTTTTTTTTTGAGACAGAGTTTCGCTCTTGTTACCTAGGGGCTGAAGTACAAAGGTGTAGTCTCAGCTCACTGCAACTTCCACCTCCTGGGTTCAAGAGAGTCTCTTGCCTCAGCCTCCTGAATAGCTGGGATTACAGCCATGCACCACCACGCCCAGCTAATTTTGTATTTTTAGTATAGATGGGGTTTAACCATGTTAGCCAGGTTGGTCTTGAACTCCTGCCCTCAGGTGATCCATCTGCCTTGGCCTCCCAAAGTGCTGGGATTACAGGCGTGAGCCACTGCACCTGACCCATTTATCTTTTGCATAAGTGGAAGCCCAGGAAATTATGTTGGCTGAAATCACTATGCTTTCATAAAAGCCTACAGAGAACTTAAGGAACTGCTGAAAGGTAACTTGAACCCCATATTTAGGGATGAAGAAGCTTAGGTAACATACTTGTTTCTAGGATAAGGGAATTAAGCCACATACAGGGCAAATCATAACCAACATCTACATATATACCTTTGACTTAATTTTCTCTATATATTATATGAAAGTAAATTTTTTTTCAGTTCAATTTATCAGGGAAATTTCCAAATTTGCCAAATTTTGGAAATTATTGCCACTGGCAACACTATTGTTTTAAGGACTCATTAATTGGTATTTCAAAAGACTAGGTGTATGTATCCTGTGATTAAAATCACTGAATTTCTTCTTTATGTTTGTAGACCACTGCCAAAAACAATAATGACTAAATTTAATAAGCAACATGTCAGACTTGCAGTAATTGTTAGAACAAGTTGAGACCCAAAAAATATGACTTGTCATAGAACAGATTATAGCATATTGTACTGCCTTTTATCCATTTAAGAAATCAAAATTATAGAGATCAATAGTTCTTTTTATATCATGTGTCTATCTATTCCTTTATCCAATATAGATGTGATGAGAATTACTCTATCTGTATTACTGTATCTATATTCTTTAGAGACAAGGTTAAATTGACGAGTCATAGAAAAAAAAATCACAGCTTTCTTAAGGGGCCTTAAAATTCACTTATCTCATTTATCAATCTGATAATGATACATCTCTCCCACAACCTTTTTTCTTTGCTTTTTTTTTTTTTTTTTGAGACAGGGTCTCACTCTGTCACCCAGGCTGGAGTGCTGTCGTGCAAACACAGCTCACTGTAGCCTTGACCTCCCAAGACTGAAGTGATCCTCTCACCTCAGCCTCCCGAGTAGCTGGGACTACAGATGTGTGCGACCATGCCCAGCTAATTTTTGTATTTTTTGTAGAGACTGAGTCTCATCATGTTGCCCAGGCTGGTCTTGAGCTCAAGACATCCGCCCTCCTTGGCCTCCCAAAGTGCTGGGATTACAGGCATGAACCACCACGCCTGGCTCCCACATCCTTCTAATGATTCGGTCAATGTTTTAACACCTCCAATGATGGAAAATCCACAAGCTTGTGAGTAGAGGCACCTAACTGTCACGGGTCCACTGAGGATGGAAGGGAAGAGAGTTCCAGAACAAATGACAAGCATGTGGAAAGGAGGCAAGACTTCCAAGTGAGAGACAGCATGGAGAGCAGTTCAAGAATATAAACGATGCAAGTGTGAGTGGAACACAGCATGGGGGAGAGTGGGTTCAGCTGAGCTTGTAGAGGTGAACGAGGCCTGGCTATGCATAGACTTGACAGAAAGTCATGACAATAATATTGGCTTTCTCTTAAGAGCAATGTGAAGCCTTAAAGGAGGTGAAATCATACTGTGGCATGACCATCTTTGCATTCATTTAAAACTGACCTTTTAAGTCATGCTGGAGGACAGATTAGAGCGAGGTGAGATGATTTAAGGAATCCCATCAGGAACAAATTGTGGAAGTCCAAGAGAAAGGATGGTAACTTGCACTGCAGTAATGGTGTGGAGATGGGGAGAAAATGATGTGCTTGAGAGGAAAAAAGGGAATATCGCCCTCCTCCCTGACCACATTCCAGGCATGTGTATCATGGTCCTCCTGAATACAGCCACTGGCTGGTGTGTAAGGCCCATGCAAGTCCAGCATAATTTTTCATGGTTATTAGCTGTACACAGGATTTTTTGGTTCAGGTTCACACCCCATGTTCCATGCTGTGCTCAGCTGATTTCATAAGAGGTCAGGGAAGAACAGCTTGTGGTGCGTCACAACATGTGCACGTTGCCTCCTCCTGGAGCTGGCACATGATAGGCAGTGGGAGGAATGCTGAGTGCCAGCAGGCCACAGGTGCAGAATGAAAGACTCACCCACTCCCTGTGGGCCCTGGGTTTAAAAGCTTTAAACACCTGCCAAATCCGTAGACTTAACCAGCCCAGCCTAGCTCAGCAGCCCTTCCTCCCACCTGCCGGAAGAACTATTACAATCAATAAATAAACAGACTCAATCAATCAAAACTTCCCATAAACAGTCCCATGAAATGCACCATGTCCTTAGAAAGAATGCATTAACCTTTTTAAATTCAGTACCAATAGCTCAACAAAAAGCCCAGTGTGATTGTCTTCTGAATAAATGATAATAAGGAGGGATGGCAGGCATTGTTGCATATTAGAGGAACACCAGAGTCTTTAGGCAAGAGAAGCAACAGTATGATAACAAATGTTTTGGAAATTATGTTTACTACTTGGTGTAATTTACTTATTGGTCTAAATTTGACTAGCAAACTGCAACCTGCAAGCTAAATGCAGTCTATCACTTTTTTTGTTAAGTTTTATTGGAACACAGCCATGCTCATTTGTTTATATGTTGCCTATGGCTGCTTTCCTTTCATGTACAACAGCAGGGTTAAGTGGATGGGGCAGAGACTGTAGGACCCACAAAGCTTCAAATATTTACTGCCTGTCTCTTAAAAGAAAAAGTGGCTGGGTGCTATGGCTCATGCACTTCGGAAAGCTGAGCGGGGAGGGTCACTAGAGCCCGGGAGATTGAGGCTGCAGTGAGCCATGATCATGTCACTGCACTCCAGCCTGGGCAACAGAGCAAGACACTGCCTCAAAAAAAGAAAAAAGGAAAAAATGTACCAACTCTGATCTATCACTGAACAGAACTTGGTTTAAGAGAGTAGTAAACTTCTTTTAGCAACTTTTACACCGAGTTCTTGATGTTCACGCATATAGTTGCTACTCATATAGAAACCTTTGAATCCAAATTCTATTTGACTCTAATAAGGAATGAAAATAAAATTGTTGAGAATAGATGGAAATGAAATTGTTTCTTTTTGAAGTAAAAAATCAGGCCAAATGTTGCTTTTAGAGCAGCTATTTTTGTGTGTTTGAACAGCATAAGCTTTCATTTTTTAAAAAAATTATTAAATTAAGCCTCTGAAATAATAATGATCTGAGGAGAAAATTGCTTTTGAAGAACTCAAAAAAAGCTTTTCTAAAACCAACATTTGATAAAGAAAAGCTCTCAAATGTTCAAGCTCCATCCAACTGCCCTGAGTTCCCCCAAATTCACAACCCTCTAATAGAAAATGTTAAATAGTAAGAGGCTCATAGTAGAATGTGCTATGTCAAGTGACTTTATATTATAAGATCTGTCTACTTTAACATGAAAAACTCAGCTGCAATCAGCCTACTGCCTTAGGCACACTGTAAATCCATTCCTACACAACTGTCCTTCTGCAAAAACAGTCATACTGCTTAGGTTCCTTACTCAGAAACTGACACCTCAACTGCTTGGTTCTTTGATCAGTGAACACCTTGAACCAAGTTAAATCAAATAAATGTCTTCAGCGTTGGAGCACAGTAAATTGTGAATTTGATTTGTTTTCCAGCATGATCTATCTGAATAGTTTGAGAGAAGAGCTTGAGACAATAGAATCTAGGGCTGCCAGGCGCCTTAGAGTGTTATGATTTAACAATGGCCACACAGCTAGTATTCAACAGAGCTCATGAGAGAATTCAGAATTCCTATTTTTGACTAAAACATTGGCAGACATTAAAAGGCCTAACAAGACAAAAATGGGGCATAGCAGGGCACAACTCTCACCCACTGTTGGTAGAAGTGTGAACTGGCACATCACTTTTAACAATCTGGAATTATCTTGTAGGTTAAATATGTGCATAGACCATGACTCAAAATTTACTCCTAGATATATTCTAAAGAAACTTACACAGGAATGCTTGGAGTCATAATCTACATTGTAACAGGGGAAAAAAATGACACAAATATTTATCAACAGGAACAGGTGGATAAATAGTGATACATTCATGGAATAGAATACACTTTAGCAGAGACATTGAAAGAACTGTAGTCTGTAAGAATCCCAAAAACAAAATGTCAAATTACAAAAAGCAAATCCCACAGGAATACACATATATTAACATTATGTGATATTATGTGCGTTGGCTAATTTTATGTGCCAACTTAGCTAAGCTATGATAGCCAGTTTTGGGTCATACATCAGACTAGATATTGCTATGAAGGTACGTTTTAGATGTGATTAGTATTTAAATCCATACATTCCAAGCAATGTAGAGTGCCCTCCAGAATACAGGTGGACCTCATCCAATCAATTGAGGGTCTTAAGGGAAAAGGCAGATCACCTGAGAAAGGAGGAATCCTGCCTCCAGACTGACTTTGGACTCAACATTAACTCTTCCTTGGGTTTTCAGGGGGTGGCCTGCTCTGCAGTTTTCACATTTCCCAGGCCTCACACTGTGTGCCAATTCCTTAAAATAAATCATATCTCTACCTACCTACCTACATGGCTTTATCCGATGCTTAAATGCAATATTGACCACAGTGAGAATTCCCATCTGATAGGCTTTGTAATTAAAAAAGAAAAAAAAAAAACACGGTTTTTGGGTTAAGACAAAGTGGGATTGAACTTCCATTGCAGCTACACCCAAAATCTGTATGTTTTGAAATTAATGACTCTGTGTATCTTTTATTTTTCCTTTACAAAATAGATTATAACAGAGTTTTGTTTGAGGACTAGATGATATAATGAATGAATGTGGCCAAAATACTAAAAAATATGAATTTACTTTTTCTGTTAGGTGCTCTGAGATCTTATTTGGCAGATGATAAACAACATAATAGGCTAAAAGTCCCAAAGGCTTGCTTTAACTTAAAGCCAGTATTCCTATGGAACACACTTCTCACTATATCCTTCAAGAATGAGGTACTATTTTTCATCCATCAAATTAACAAAATTGAGAAAGACTGAAAACCTCCCGTGCAGGCAATGCTAAAAGGAAGAGGGCACCCTCAACCTTTGCTGGTGGAAGTGTGGATTCCTACAAACTTCTGGGAAAATAACAGGACTCTATCCACACCCAAAACCAAAAGCAGCATTATGTAAGGATATACATGAAAGGATGCGTGTTATAGTAATATTTGCAGTAGCAAACAACTGAAAATAACCTCAATTTATTTTCAATTGTCAATTCGTAGTAGAATGTTTTATTTATTTACTTATTTATTATTATACTTTAGCTTTTAGGGTACATGTGCACAATGTGCAGGTTTGTTACATATGTATCCATGTGCCATGTTGTTTTGCTGCACCCATTAACTCGTCATTTAGCGTTAGGTATATCTCCTAATGCTGTCCCTCCCCCTTGCCCCCACCCACAACAGTCCCCAGAGTGTGATGTTCCGCTTCCTGTGTCCATGAGTTCTCATTGTTCAATTCCCACCTATGAGTGAGAACATGCGGTGTTTGGTTTTTTGTCCTCGCGATAGTTTACTGAGAATGATGTTTTCCAGTTTCATCCATGTCCCTACAAAGGACATGAACTCATCATTTTTTATGGCGGCAAAGTATTACATGGTGTATATGTGCCACATTTTCTTAATCCAGTCTATTGTTCTTGGACATTTGGGTTGGTTCCAACTCTTTGCTATTGTGAATAGTGCCGCAGTAAACATACGTGTGCATGTGTCTTTATAGCAGCATGATTTATAGTCCTTTGGGTATATACCCAGTAATGGGATGGCTGGGTCAAATGGTATTTCTAGTTCTAGATCCCTGAGGAATCGCCACACTGACTTCCACAATGGTTGAACTAGTCTACAGTCCCACCAACAGTGTAAAAGTGTTCCTATTTCTC
This sequence comes from Hylobates moloch, assembly GCF_009828535.3. Taxonomy (NCBI): domain Eukaryota; kingdom Metazoa; phylum Chordata; class Mammalia; order Primates; family Hylobatidae; genus Hylobates; species Hylobates moloch. The sequence continues at coordinate 94,071,329 of NW_026652276.1, forward strand.
CACATCCTCTCCAGCACCTGTTGTTTCCTGACTTTTTAATGATGGCCATTCTAACTGGTATGAGATGGTATCTCACTGTGGTTTTGATTTGCATTTCTCTGATGACCAGTGATGATGAGCATTTTTGCATGTGTTTTTTGGCTGCATAAATGTCTTCTTTTGAGAAGTATCTGTTCATGTCCTTCGCCCACTTTTTGATGGGGTTTTTTTTTCTTGTAAATTTGTTTGAGTTCATTGTAGATTCTGGATATTAGCCCTTTGGCAGATGAGTAGGTTGCAAAAATTTTCTCCCATTCTGTAGATTGCCTGTTCACTCTGATGGTAGTTTCTTTTGCTGTGCAGAAGCTCTTTAGTTTAATTAGATCCCATTTCTCAATTTTGGCTTTTGTTGCCATTGCTTTTGGTGTTTCAGACATGAAGTCCTTGCCCACGCCTGTGTCCTGAATGGTATTGCCTAGGCTTTCTTCTAGGGTTTTTATGGTTTTAGGTCTAACATGTAAGTCTTTAATCCATCTTGAATTATTTTTTGTATAAGGTGTAAGGAAGGGATCCAGTTTCAGCTTTCTACATATGGCTAGCCAGTTTTCCCAGCACCATTTATTAAATAGGGAATCCTTTCCCCATTTCTTGTTTTTGTCAGGTTTGTCAAAGATCAGATAGTTGTAGCTATGCGGCGTCATTTCTGAGGGCTCTGTTCTGTTCCATTGATCTATGTCTCTGTTGTGGTACCAGTACCATGCTGTTTTGGTTACTGTAGCCTTGTAGTATAGTTTGAAGTCAGGTAGCGTGATGCCTCCAGCTTTGTTCTTTTGGCTTAGGATTGACTTGGCAATGCGGGCTCTTTTTTGGTTCCATATGAACTTTAAAGCAGTTTTTTCCAATTCTGTGAAGAAAGTCATTGGTAGCTTGATGGGGATGGCATTGAATCTATAAATTACCTTGTCAGTATGGCCATTTTCACAATATTGATTCTTCTAACCCATGAGCATGGAATGTTCTTCCATTTGTTTGTATCCTCTTTTATTTCATTGAGCAGTGGTTTGTAGTTCTCCTTGAAGAGGTCCTTCACATCCCTTGTAAGTTGGATTCCTAGGTATTTTATTCTCTTTGAAGCAATTGTGAATGGGAGTTCACTCATGATTTGGCTCTCTGTTTGTCTGTGATTGCTGTACAAGAATGCTTGTGATTTTTGTACATTGATTTTGTATCCTGAGACTTTGCTGAAGTTGCTAATCAGCTTAAGGAGATTTGGGGCTGAGACAGTGGGGTTTTCTAGATATACAATCATGTCATCTGCAAACAGGGACAATTTGACTTCCTCTTTTCCTAATTGAATACCCTTTATTTCCTTCTCCTGCCTGATTGCCCTGGCCAGAACTTCCAGCACTATGTTGAATAGGAGTGGTGAGAGAGGGCATCCCTGTCTTGTGCCAGTTTCCAAAGGGAATGCTTCCAGTTTTTGCCCATTCAGTATGATATTGGCTGTGGGCTTGTCATAGATAGCTCTTATTATTTTGAGATACGTCCCATCAATACCTAATTTCTTGAGAGCTTTTAGCATGAAGGGTTGTTGAATTTTGTCAAAGGCCTTTTCTGCATCTATTGAGATAATCATGTGGTTTTTGTCTTTGGTTCTGTATATATGCTGGATTACATTTATTGATTTGCATATGTTGAGCCAGCCTTGCATCCCAGGGATGAAGCCCACTTGATCATGGTGTATAAGCTTTTTGATGTGCTGCTGGATTCGGTTTGCCAGTATTTTATTGAGGATTTTTGCATCAATGTTCATCAAGGATATTGGTCTGAAATTCTCTTTTTTGGTTGTGTCTCTGCCAGGCTTTGGTATCAGGACGATGCTGGCCTCATAAAATGTGTTAGGGAGGATTCCCTCTTTCTATTGATTGGAATAGTTTCAGAAGGAATGGTACCAGTTCCTCCTTGTACCTCTGGTAGAATTCGGCTGTGAATCCATCAGGTCCTGGACTCTTTTTGGTTGGTAAGCTATTGATTATTGCCACAATTTCAGAGCCTGTTATTGGTCTATTCAGAGATTCAACTTCTTCCTGGTTTAGTCTTGGGAGGGTGTATTTGTCGAGGAATTTATCCATTTCTTCTAGATTTTCTAGTTTATTTGCATAGAGGTGTTTGTAGTATTCTCTGATGGTAGATTGTATTTCTGTGGGATTGGTGGTGATATCCCCTTTATCATTTTTTATTGTATCTATTTGATTCTTCTCTCTTTTCTTCTTTATTAGTCTGGCTAGCAGTCTATCAATTTTGTTGATCTTTTCAAAAAACCAGCTCCTGGATTCATTAATTTTTTGAAGGGTTTTTTGTGTCTCTATTTCCTTCAGTTCTGCTCTGATTTTAGTTATTTCTAGCCTTCTGATAGCTTCTGAATGTATTTGCTCTTGCTTTTCTAGTTCTTTTAATTGTGATGTTAGGGTGTCAATTTTGGATCTTTCCTGCTTTCTCTTGTGGGCATTTAGTGCTATAAATTTCCCTCTACACACTGCTTTGAA
>NW_026652276.1:94073876-94074057 GCF_009828535.3 Hylobates moloch
CTGTTGATTCTGCCAGTCTGACTGTATTAGCAGTCCCCGCTCCCCTCAGAGGCAGAGAAGACTCTACTCTGTTATGTAATTGTGAGTGCTGGGAGAGAGTGGGGGGACTTACAATTTGGGGAATTTCCATATTGGAAATAGTACTGCCTATGTGTCATATGATGCATTTGACATGGAGTAC
>NW_026652276.1:94074067-94086961 GCF_009828535.3 Hylobates moloch
TGTGTGTTGTGTACATTTAAGTCTATGCAATTCTGTTACAGGTGTAGGTTTGTGTTTCCACAGTCAAGATAGAAAATAGTTCCATTACTGCGAGGGTCCCTTGGGTTATCCTTTCATAACCATCCCTTCCCCAATCTCTGATCAGCTGCAATAACAAATTTGTTTTCCGTTTCTATGATACAGTATGTAACCTTTTGGGATTTGCTGCTTTACTCAGCATAATTCCCTTGGAAATAATCTGATTTGTTGTGTTTATCAACAGTTAATTCATTTTTATTGCTCAGGAGTATTTCATGATATGGAATATACCATGGTTTGACTGTTAGCCCTTTGGAGGACATCTAGGTTACTTTCAGTTTTTGGCCATTACCGGAAAAGCTTCTGTGAAAATTCACATGCAGGTTTTTGTGCAGACGTAACTTGCCATTTCTCTAGGATCTGTGCCCAAGTATGTAATTGCTGGGTTGTATAGTAATTGTGTTCAGTATTATAAGAAACTGCCAAACTATTTTCCAGAGTGACTGTACCATTTTACAGTTTCACCAGTGCTTGAGTGGTACCGTTTCTCTGTATCCTGGCCTGTATTTGATGTTATCCTTATTTTTTTATTTTAGATATTCTGATAGGTGTGCAGTGATGTCTTGTGGCTTTAATTCACATTTTTGTAATGGCTGCTGGTGTTGGATATCATATGATACCTGTTCGTGTCATTTGTCCATTTTATAATTGGATTTTTGTTTTTTTACTGTCGAGTTTTAAAAAAATATGTTCTAGATACTTGTTCTTTGCTGGATACGTGGGTTGCAGATATTTTATCTCAGTCTGTAGCTTGTCTCTTCATCATCTTACGAGGGTCTTCACAAAGCAAAATTTTAAGTTTTGATAGATCTAGTGTATCAATTTTTTCTATATGGATTTGCTTTTAGAGTCAAGTCTAAGAACTCTTTAGCTACCATTAGTTCCTGAAGATTTTCTTTTTTTTTTTCTAAAAGTTCTATAGTTTTTTTTTTTTTTTTTTTTTTTTTTTTGAGACGGAGTCTTGCTCTGTCACCCAGGCTGGAGTGCAGTGGCGCAGTCTCGGCTCACTGCAAGCTCCGCCTCCCGGGTTCACGCCATTCTCCTGCCTCAGCCTCTCCGAGTAGCTGGGACTACAGGCACCCGCCACCATGCCTGGCTAATTTTTTGTATTTTTAGTAGAGACTGGGTTTCACCGTGGTCTCGATCTCCTGACCTCGTGATCCGCCCGCCTCAGCCTCCCAAAGTGCTGGGATTACAAGCGTGAGCCACCGCGCCCGGCCAAGTTCTATAGTTTTAAGCATTACATATAAGTAACTCATTTCAAGTTCATTTTCTATAAATGTGAGACTTGGGTCGAGATTCATTTTTCTTTTTAATTGTTCAATGGATGCCTATTAAGCCAGTACTGTATGTTGAAAAGACTGTTCTTGCCCTGAATTGCTTTTGCATCCGTGTAAAAAATTAGCTGGGCATCTTAGTGTGTGTCTTTCTGGGTTCTCTACTCTGTTCCATTGATCTGTGTGACTCTTCCTCCACCAATACCACACAGTTTTGATTATGTAGCTATATGGTAGGCCTTAGTATTGGGTAGAGTGATTCTTCTCACTTTATTCTCTGTCAGGATTGTTTCAGCTATTCTAGGTTCTTTGCCTTTTCATATAAATTTTTGAATAGTCTTGTCTGTGTCTATAAAAAAACTTTGCTGAGATTTTGATAGGAATTGTGTTAAGCCAGTAGATCAATTTGGCGAGGAGTTGACATTCTATAAGGAAAGAGTTTGCTAGTCACAAATTCTTTTAGTTTTCCTTGTCTTAGAATGTTCTTATTTCTTGTTCCTTCCTCAAGGGTAATTTCACTGATGTAGAATTCATGGTTGACAGTCCTTTTCTTTCAGCACTGGAAAAATGTGTTGAAAACCTGGCCTCCATGGTTTTGTTGAGAAATCTGCTATTATTTGAATTGTTATTCCTCTATAAGTACAGTGTTGTTTCTCTCACTGATTTCAAGATCTTTTTCTTTAGTTTTTATTAATTCGTCTTGCTATGTTTTTCCTTGAATTTATTCGTTTGGGCTTCACTCAGCTTCTTGAATCTGTAGATTTATGTCTTTTGCTAAATTTGGGAAATACTTAGCCATTATTTCTTTAAATATTCTTTCAGCCCCACCAACTTTCTCCTCTGCTTTTGACGCTCTACTGACATAAATGTTGGATCTTTTGCTTTTGTATTACAGGCTCTGAGGTTCAGTCATTTTTCTCCCAGTCTGTTTTCTCTCTGTTGTTACTGGTCAATTCCATTGCTCTATCTTCAAGTTCACTGATTTTATGCTTTGTTGTCTGCATTCTCTTATTGAGCTCATTCAGTGAATTTATCTTTTAGTTATTGTATTTTTCAGTTCTTTAACTTTCATTTGTTTTTAAAAAAATAACTTCTAGTTCTTAGATTTTTTTTGTTTTATTTTTTCCGAGAGAATACATAGTTGCTTGTTGATGTATTTTTGTGATGGCCACTTTAAAATCCTTGTCAGATAATTCCAACATATGTGTCGTCTTGGTGCTGGCATCAAGATGTAATGCCAGCAGTTTTCTCACTCAAGTTGTGATTCCCCTAGGTTTGGTTATGATGTGTGACTTTCAGGTGTCTCTTGGACATTTTGGCTGTCAGGTTAGGAGACTCTTGGTCCTACTTAAACCTGTTATTTTAGCTGACAGCCCCCTTAGTTAGGTTTAGCAGTCAGGTTCTGGTCTGCCTGTGTGGGTGGTTCCAATAAGACCTCAATTTTAGAGCCTTCATCTTGCCGTTTGGGTCTCTTTTGTTCATCTGCTGCCGTTAGGCCTCCCCTGCTCCCTGCAGGTGTCTCTCAAGGGTGCACAAGGTGCTTCCGTAGTCCTGGCTGCCTGGGAACTTTAATGGGGGAAGGGAGTCTGGAAAGAAAAGTGCTTCCGGCCACTGTTGTCAGTGTGGTTCTTTGTTGTCCGCCTTTCTGGTGCCACTGTGCTCACTTGGGTGTCGTCGCTGGGATTCTGTTTGGTCCAGGCGAGGAGTGAGCCTGCCTTAGCTGCTGCCTTTGGTCGTTTGGATGTCAGGAAACACAGGGCCTGGTTTGCTTTCTTCCCTTAGGTGGGGTTCATAAGATGCCCTGCCATTATGTTGTCCCTTCAGTCTTGGCCTTCCTAACCAGTTAGTTTGCCTCTTTCCACCTTTCTTCTTGCAGGAAGAAAATTTAACTTTCTTCTCTGATTCTTGTGCTTTTCCCCAGCCGATCCCCACAGATACTATACACAGTGTCTTCTTATCTCCCTTTACCTTCCCAGTCTCACAACTTGTGGTTAAATCAGAACGTGGTATGTACATCCTTATGACTATTAATTATTGGTCATAGCTGACCCGTACAGCGTACGATGAGGATAACTCCTTTCTTCTTAGGTTTCTGTTTTGCCTGGTTGGGTTCTATGTATTTATGATTAGCTAATCTCTAAACTATATGAATTTCAGCTTAATATGGCCAGACTTGTTGACTGGCTTATTATTTCCTTTTCCTTTTCTTCCTGGAAATCTTCCTCTAAGAGCTACATGTCAGTATGAGCTGATTGTTCTCTGGGCCTTCCAGACACCTCTCATCTTGGCACCTTACACCACCACCTTCTCCCTGTCTCCTCCTGTCTCCTTTGTTGTTACCCTGATTCCTTGGACTCCATGTCTGTCTCTCTTTCTGGCTTTACTTGTTTATTGGAGCACACCCTCTGGGAGTTTCCTGAGAATGCGTATGGAAGAAGGAAATGTTTAGACACTTTTGGTCTTTGGAAATGTCTATATTTTACTCTCACACTTGTCTAGGTAAAAAGTTCTTGGTTGAAAACCATTTTCCTTGAGAATTTTATATTGCCCTTTGCCTTATAGCCTCCAGTGATTCTCTTGAGAATAGAAGTGACACTTGGATTTTTTTTTTTAATGTTTTTCCCTGTCAGAATACTCTTACTTTTCTTTTTCTTTGATGGTTTGAAATTTTGCATTGATATTCATTGATGTGGCATGGTGGCCTTGATCTGGGTCTTGGTGGGTTATTTAATCTGGAAACTAATGTTTTTCTTTTGTGGGAAAATGTATTATTTTCCCACAAAGAAATAATAAAATTATTTCTTTCCCCTGTTGTCTCTCTTTTCTCTTTCTGAAATTCAGTTAGGATATAAACTCTAAAAGTAGAGGGATTTTTGTCTATCCTAAGTGCCTAGAGCACTGTTTCCATAGAGTAGATACTCCATATAATACATGTATTGCACGAATGAATGAATGAACTCCTTCTATGTGGCTGTTAAGTCTCCTGGGTTTATCTTCAAATTTGTTTTCCTCTTTTATTGCTCAGTTCTTTTTCAGGCCATCTACCCCCTTTTTTCTTCAGAATTTTTTTTTTTCCTTTTTGAACCTTTTCTAAGGTAAGAGTTGTGGCAAGAAACAGAACCATCTACAAGTATACAACCTACCTGGAATTGATTTTTGCAATTCCAGAGTAGGAGGTAGAGGTCATGATTTATTTTTTCCATATAAATATCTATTTGATGCAGCATCATTATAATTAACATGATCATCCTTTCTCCAATGCGGTGCAGTGTCACATTTGTCCTAAATTGAGTGACTTTGTAGGACTCTTTCTACTTGCCCCAGGAAATACAGATTATGTTTCATTGGTCTATTTTGTCTACCTATGCACCATTGTCACACTATCTTAATTACCATAGTTTTAGAAATAGTCTTCATGTTTGGTAATGAAAGTGCTCTAAATTCATTGTTCAAGATTGTCTTGATCATTATTTAATGGGGGAAAGAGTTTTAACTTTCCATGTAAAGTTTCCATGTAAACTTGGAGAATCAATTGTCAAATGACATACACATAAACACAGACCAAAAAACTCTGCTCAGATTTCGAATGAGATTGCATTAAATCTATAGATTGACTTGGCACAATTGACATCGTTATAGTATTGTATCTTCTAACCTATGATTTTTGTTGTAACTCTTGCATTTTATCTGAAATTGCATGAGAAGTTTTGTCTATTCTTTGAAGTACCTCATTCATTTCATAGGAATTTGGTATTGTATTTGTAGTACATTTTTACACTCCTCTTTACGTAAGGTATGCTTTTAGTTGCCATACTTTTTGTATGGCTCATCACTTTTAAATGCTTTTGGTTTCAAATGCTTTGAAATGCACAAATCGTTTGCTGTTTATGTATTAGTTTTTAACATTATCTGATGTTGACAGGCAGTCGATATAGTGCTGGATATAGCCACTTCCCAGTGCCATGACGAACCCAGTTTCTGCCGGCCTTTCTGCTTCTCCTTCCTTAATGCGTTAATTTTTGTTCTATGCTTTTGCCTTATACTTGAGGCATCACTTTTCTGTTTCAAGAAGGAAGTGGGGAGAAGGACAAAGGGACAAAGGAGATGTCTGTAGAATGTATTTGCTGTCTTTTTTAAAATCAGGGAAGAAAATGCTTTTCGAAGTCCCCACCCCATAAATTGCTTCTTCCATCTTGTTAGGTAGACCTTGGTCACACGAACCTCCCGGTCAATCATGAATCAAGGGTAGTGAGATGGCTCCACTTGGTTTAGACCAGTTGTGATCCATGTCCTTGGCCTGGGTTAGGGGCCTTCCCTTCCTCTCCAGTACTGTTTGAACTGATTGAGATTCTTTGAACAGAAAAGGAGAGAGAAATAATGTGTAGGTAAGAGAAGGTATCTGTCATGTTTACTGAGGCTTTTCAGTATATAATTTGCTTTTAATTTTTAGAAACTTGCCTGCCTCTTGGATAGCAAAGAAAGTGATTTTTATTTGTATTGGTTTTGATTTGCCAAACATTTTAAAATTAAGTGATTTGGGGATAAGTGTTTATTTTGAAGTCTATTTTATTGTTTATTAAGATGTATTTCAAGGTAGTATAATAAATGACATCATTATTTTCATAAACTATTGCTTCCTGAAGTGTTTCAAGCAAAATAAACATTTATCTTTTCGATGGGAAAACGCTTTCTTAATTTCCCTCAGCCAAGTTATAGAATGGGGCCAACTGCAGTACATGTGGGTCACAACCTGCTTGCCATAGTTGTATTTTGGGATGATTGATTAATTTATGCCTTTCATAAGGATGCTCTGAGAAAGAAATGAGTGAGAAGATTTAATTAGTGAATTATTAATTTTTAGGAGCTCTACTTTAGAATGTGAGTCAATAAATATCTATTATAGACTGTACGTGTTTATGCTATTGAAAATATGAATTAAGGATTGTCTTTGGTTATTTGACAACTCATAAGATTTTATAACTTTTTGTGCAGCTTAAAAGTATTTAGAAATGTACTTTTAGAAGGGAAGGAATTCTGATAATTTATATGTCAGTGTGTCATAACAATTTATTTACACCAAAATCTCATTCACAAATTCCAGATTTAATGACCTGAATCTTGCCATTTCTTTTCTTTAGACCTACCCTTGTTTTATAGGTTCTATTATCTGCCTAATGTCATAATTTGAAAGGAATTAGAAATAGTTTTGTGTGTGGTGTCCAAGTAGCTTTGTTTAATCATTGGGAATGAATCAGTTAAAAACTTATTCTGGGGCTAAAAACTGCCTGCCCAATTGTTATAAATTGGAGAATGAATGAATATGAAAATCTACTTACAGAAACCATTTTAGGTTATTCATATTTCCTGCTTGCTCTGTTTCTTGTCCATTTGGTATTTTAAAAATAAGTCTTAGACTAGATTCTTGACTAAAAAGCAACCTTTTTATCTTTGACAGAGACACGTTTCTTACATTATAAAAATATGAACATTCAAGAATAAATCACAGCCAACTTGAGGACCATACATATCTGACTTGGAAATTTGCTAATATATACAGATTTAACAGGATTTTACACATTTTCATGTTTTTGAGGACTTGTTTCAATTTCACTCTCATATACGTTGGTTGGTGTGTTGTACAAACCAATTAGGAGAGCAATCTAGCAATCCGTCATTGAGTTAGAAGTGTGAAGACCCTAGGACCCAGCATTTACCTTAGGCGGTCTTACTGTTGTTGCATCTTGGCTTTGTCTAGCTTCTCTTGATTCCTGTCCATTTTTTGGAACCTTGTTTTCCAGTCACTGACAATTCTGTCAGCAACATGGTCTCTTTCCCATAAATTCTTTGTTTGATATAGCTGAAGTTTTGTTACTTCAAACCGTAACTGTGAGTGGTATAACAAACATCAAATTTTAGATAACACCCACATGTTCCTGAGCATCCTGATTTTAGTAGCTAGAATTTCTTTGTACAGAAGTCAGTGTGGAGGGAAATGATGTGAAGAAAAGAAAGAAAATCCTGAAAACAGAGCAACAGTTGCTGTGGAGTGGCATGAGGGCTGAATTCAAGTATAAAAATCTGGATTAGAATCCTCCGGTCACTTAGTAGTTGTGTGACTTTGGTCATTGTTGAACTGTTGTGAGGTTTCCTTTTTGGATCAAAACAGAATTTCCCTTTTCCTTCTCTCATTCCCATCTTTTCAACAGATGACATCACCTTATACGTTACAGAGAAACAGAAGCCATTAGATGGAAAAAACCTCAATATCCAACTTTCAGAAATGACTGACCTGCATTTATCTTCAGCATTTCCTCCTTTTGTTAAATATTTGAGGTCAGTATCTCCACTTGGGTTTTGAATTCCATCTTTTTCTTTCTTCCTAGGGAACATGTACTATCAATTTATCTTTTCTCTTTCTTGAATACTCAACTTGTTGCTCTTAACCAGATCAGTTTCATAAGCATTTAAGCATGTTGAAGAGTCTTCTATATTAAAAAAGATCCACGACCTTCCCTAACCCTTCTGTAATCTAACTACTGCCCCCCACCTCTTCTCTTTGCATTTACAGCAAAGCTCCTGGAAAGAGTTGTCTGCTCGCTGCCTCAGCCCACACCCTTTTCATGTGGTTTCCGCTTCTGTCATTCTATCAGAATTGCTCTGCAGAGGCTGAACAGTGACTTCAGTGAAACCACGCCTAAAAGATGCTCTTCAGTTCACATCTCACTCCTCAGCAACATTCTTCGCCACTTGCCACTCTATCCTTTTGAAATACCTGTAACAAGCATGCTGCCTTGGTTTCCCTCCTAAATGACCTCTGCTCCCTCTCCTCTCAATATCTTTCTCTCTTCCCCCCCCCCGCCCCACCCAGGTTGAGTATCATTATAATATCATTATCTACCTATCATTGAATGTTGGCATTTCCCAAAGCTAGACCTAGTTCTTTTCCATTCTCAACCTACGCTCTTTTCCTAAGCTATTTCGTTCATGTACATCGTTTGAATTGTCCTCTTATGTAGTATTATAGATGATTCAAAAATTTATCTGTGCTCCCATCACATCTATCTACCCATTAATTTGATATTTCTACTTGTATATTTCCAAGCCATCTCAAACTCAACTCAAACTAGACCAAACTTACCTATCTACCCAGTCCAGCTGTGCCATAAACTTTGATGCCTTATTCTTGATGCCTCATCCACATTAACTCCACTTATCACCATATTTTCACTTCAAACAACTCTGTGATCTCTCTCCTCCTCTCTCTATTGCCACCATCCTAATGCAAGCTGTCATCATCTCTTTTCTGGCCAACTGTAGTAGATTTAGTTTCATCCATTGTGGTTCTTTTCTAGCCTGTTTGGCACTCATGCCATCGTGCTTTTGAGAAACAGAAGTGATATCATGTTACCCCCACCAGGTTATCCTTGCATGCCTTCTCATTGCTGTGAGGATAAAGACCACAGTCCCTCACATGGACTTTACCTCCCTGGGCTACCCCATTTGGCAGCTCCCCCGTGTGCTCTCCCTTCCTTTCCTCTGAGAGGTGAATTGTGCCTTGTTCCCTCCTGCTATGGGGCTTTGCACTTGTTTCTTACCCTTCCTTCATCAACTTGTTATCTAACTCTATCCTGTGCTTTAGATCTTAACACAAGTGTCATTTCCCTGACTCCGTAGAGATGGGGTCGAGATTTGTAGGCTTTGCTTATTCTTCATAGTCCTTTAGATAGTCCTTTAGGTTTACATTTAATTTTGTGAGGATTCGATTAATATCTCAGTACCCATGATAGCAAGGACAATATCTTTTTGTTTTCGTTTGGTTTTTTTTTCACCATTTTAACTTTGGTGCTGCAAAATACTTGTCATATAGTTAGGACTCACATATTCATGAATGAGTGAATGAATGAATGAATGTAGTTTGGGTTTTGAGCCCTGCACTTACACGTTCTTTTTGTGTGTCCTTGGACAAGCTTTTATAGAGGTCAGTTTTGCTAAAAGCCTTTCTTCCTCATCTGTTAAATAGGGATAATAATTATATACAATAGTATAATTGAATGAAAAGTGCATAATTTAGTGCCAGCCCATGGGAAGTGCCAGTAAATTCTCATGGGATCATGGCTATCACTACTAGAGTGTTTATAACTTGTGTTTTGCTAAAGTAGGTGAGTTTTCTGTGCCTATTTAAACTACTTTATATCCCTCAGGAAAAGAACGATGGAGCCAGGGCTTAGGCCTTGTGAGGAGCCTAGTTCATTGCCCCCTCTCTGCCTGTCTCACTCCTTGAATGCTGGTGTCTCCATACATTTCTCTGCCTTAGTGTCTGATGGCTTTTAACATGTTCCCTCCAGGACAGGCCATAGGAGGAGAGTCTAAGGCAATGGTGACTTTGGAACCTGAATTGGCTTCTTGGACACATTCCAGGCATAGGGGCCCCAAAGTTCTTTTCTTCTGCCTTAGGCATTTGTAACCTCAGGGCTGTTTCTCCCAGCTCTGGAGCCTCATTACCCAGAGGACCAGGCAGATGTCAAATGTTTCTCTTACAGTTCATTTATATTTCTTTGATAGCTTTAATCTAAAAATAATCAAAATTGTTGTATATTTTAACTGTGACTTAACCAATTGTAAAAATTATTCTAAAAATATGCACTTATTTCTGAGAACTATTACACTGACACGTTGTTCCCTGAGTGAAACCTATACATACATGTTTCAAATATATGAAGCACTTTTTTGGGGACAGAGTAACTTTTTTTCCCCTCTGTTGAAATAAGGTATTGGGCCAGGCATGGTGGCTCACGCCTGTAATCCTAACACTTTGGGAGGCCAAGGTGGGAGCATTGCTTGAGGCCAGGAGTTCTAGGCCAGCCTGAGCAACATAGCAAGACCCCATCTTTACAAAAATTTAAAAATTGGCCCAGTGTAGTGGCATGCCTGTGGCCCCAGCTATGCAGAAGACTGAGGTGGGAGGATCACTTGAGCCCAAGAGCTCAAGGCTGCAGTGAACTACGATTTCGCCACTGCACTCCAGCCTGGGTGTAGAGTGAGACCCTGTTTCTAAAAAATACAAAGGTATTAAAGTTAACACTTGAAATGCCTTTCATTCTGTCAGTGGCTCTTTTTTTTTTTTTTGAGAAAAGCTGTTTTTTCAAGTCAACATTTAAAACAAGGATAATAAATGAAGCTTGAAGCAAATATGTATAATACATTATTCCCATTCATTGTGTATGTATGTATATATACACACATATAAACTACTTTGGCAGAAATATATTTCAGTTTTGACTTATTTTTCAGTTCAGTTTAACAGGACACACTAATGTCAGGGACAAGCTTTAAAAATTTGGACAAATTTTTAAAGGGTAAGTTGTGACTTAATGATATTATATATTAAATTTGTCCTTGGGAAACATATACATTTATGTGATTTTTTTCCCTTTAGTATTTGACATCAAACTATAGCTTCCATTGAGTATTTTTAAAATAATGTACTTCGTGCTGCTAAGGCTAACATTGTTGCTAATCAGAGGAACCACAGAGGAAGACATCTGAAAGAGAGGGCGTGAACTCTTACAGATGTCAAGAGTCAGAATTTACATATGGTGGGGCTAATCTCTAAGTGAGATTACCGTTAGGGAGCTCCTCGATGCAAATTGGCATTGTGCCTGCACTTCCGTGTGACAAGTGGGATTCTCAGGGTGAGCCCTAGAGTGTGCTTTTTGACTTGTAGTATCCCTGGATTCTGGGCTCAAGCAGAGGCCCTCATGCCAAATTGGTCAACTGCGACAATGAATAGTATTGTCTAGAGGTCATCATAATTCTCCCCAGCATTTGCATAACACATACAAATTAAACTATGAGTAAAAAAATACTTAAACCAAAAATAAAAATGAGAAGAAATAGGCGTATGAAACATAATGAGTAACGTCAGCATAATTTGAGATTTTGGCAATGGAAGACTGAAGTTGAGAAGTGTTTCCAGTAGGGATACTCTCTTATCCCTGAGATTAGTGTGTCCTGTTATTTAATACCCACAGAAGCTTCCCTTTCTTCCTTGAATGGCTTTGCACTGCTCTCATTGCTAGGTTCATATACTGTTGGGTGATGGGTAGGATCAAGTCCCCTGTGTGCTGTGAACACACGCATCCTGATTCACCACTTTACTGAGGATGGGAAATGACAGAGGATGGGCCTGTGTTCTTTTGTCACCTCCGTATATGATCATTCAGGTGCGTGGCTGGGATGGTGTGAAGGAGTGTCCTGTCAGCCAGTTGAGAGCAGTGTGTTGGTTTTCTCTGAAGGGCTTTGCAGCCTCTGATGGAGCACTTCAGGGAGTCACCTTTTGGGTTGGCCATCAGTCTAACACTCCAAGCAGCCATAGGGATGTGTGGAGGATAAGTTCATATAAACTACACCTAAGGCATTCACACATGGCCCAAGTCGTCTCTGAATAAAAAGTGTTGCTGTAATTTTCCACCACTATTTTTTTGTTTGTTTTTCTAGAGTGATAAAGATGGACATGGAACCCTTTGAATGGTGCTTCAGGAGAGGGTGGTTTTTCTCTTCTCAGATGTACAACTCAGCTAGGGGAGATGAGGTTTTGTTACAGGATATGCCTTGACTTCTACTGCGTGGAGCAGGACTGCTGGACACGTTGCCAGCCATGACTAAGCACTTGAAAACCCTGTGGGAAACTACCTACCTTTCATCGAGTTCTTGGAATAGGGAGAGCCTTAGAGTCCTAAGGCAGATTTTCAGCTTTATATGCTAGTTCTGGGAGCCATGTTCTGCAGGCTCTGCCAGAAGACTTTGACCTCACAAGTGAGATGTTCCATCCTGAAGTCCTGGATGCTGCTTCTCAAAACATTAATAGGAAGTGTGACATCAAGCCACGCTGGCTGTCTGAAGTTGGAGAAATGCTGCATGCTCACTTGGCTAACAAGGTGAACATTACTCTGTCACCACGTTTTTATCTAGTGTGCGTCCTAACCTCAAGGATCCAGCTAAGTTGTGTGTTGTCAGTTGGAGACATTAGCTTGGGTGGTAAGCTCAGCCTTGCACTGCTTCTGGCAGGTGTACTCATCTTCATCCACCCTTATCTCCATATGGGGATATCTGTTTTTTGAGCATGTTCCATATCCATGTTTCGTGTGAAATTGCTTGTCATTCTTGCTTATCACTTAAAATAATAACTGGCTCCCTTCTTTTGTAGCATTTGCTAATAGTGGCAGAACTATTCATACGATTATGATAATCTGTCAAGAGGATTACGCGAAGTATCTCCCCCCACCCCTTCTCTAAAGCAGAGTTAAATTGAACACCGTAAAGGACATTTTCATAACCAAGGATTTTTACCAATTATTTAGTCAGGATTTAAATTGATGCTGAATGACTGGAGGCATTGATTTTTAAAATTGGAAATATTTACAAACCATCCAATTCTTTTTCCTTAGTATTTTGTCTCTAGTTACTTTGAAATCTCTCTCCTCTCTCTCTCTACACACACACACACACACACACACACACACACACACACACACACACA